>NC_091751.1:63117677-63367677 GCF_043380555.1 Nothobranchius furzeri | reverse complement strand
TAAGACTGGCAAATTAAAAGCCTAATGGATTTTTTTCTTTGCTAACAGCAACATATTACAGATGTATCACTAGTCCTTGTGCATACAGGCAATACTAAAACCACAATGTGAGATTTATCTAAATCTGCAGCCCTCACCTTCAGGGAATCAGTGGTGATGCTGATGGAAGGTTTCTTGGCAGTGACGGCTGTGCTGGAGCCCCACCTCCTCTTACGACCAGAAACAGGCCCAGACTCCTGCTCACCCTCCCCACTGCCGGTGCCAGGAGACGACTTAGTGCCTGATGAGTCATAAAATACAGAATAAATGCCTAGAACATCACTGGAGCAACAACATAAGGATCTGGCCACATCTACATGACCCGCTAACAACACCTGCTTAATAAATAGCATTATTAATATTACTAAAGGAGACAGTAGGACATGACACTACAACAGTAATACACAAAGAAACTTCTCTACATGGCCAACAGTACAAACAGCTACCACTCTGCTGGATAACTAGTGCTGGCTCAGGAGGAAACCCCTAGATGGCTCCTCTCCCCATCGGTTCTGCACAAAAACATGCTAAAGATGTCGAGGTCAGCTCTTCCTGTACAACTCACATAAATAAGGGAGGTGCTGTTGTGGAGACCTGGAACAGGCTGGAGCAACACATCTGAGTACTTAGCCCGAGCCAAACCCGTCTGACTGGATGTATGGAACTCCTCAGGTGTTTGTTACCAAAATGATGTTAAATAGCTCAATACAGCTTTGAGGTTTTTCAGTTCCCAATCAACTTGTTATCCTTGTTAGCTAAACATGACTTAATTACGCCAGCTAACAAGGCAGGACAAATGTGAGATTTGTTCACTCGTCCCTCCAGCCCAAAATACTTAGATCGCCTATTGAAGACGTGAATAACAACAAGCTTCAGGGAGTTGTGACTCTCACAGAACTGCAGCAGCTTGATGACATCACTAGAGAATTCTTCGTCTTACACTACGGTCGGGACAAAAGCTTCAGACGGCTGACGGTGTTTTGATCTGGTTTAGTAAGAGATGCCACCATAAGGAAGAATGATTTACCGCCACAGCCAATCAACAATCTCCATTTTTATAGAAACACTTGGATGAGCAGATTAGAGTAAAAACACCCAACATTGTCAGAGCCACATTATTTTGCTCATTTGGTTTTTCTGTCCAGTGTTAACTTTTTATTTAGTTCTATACATAAATAATAAAGTAACCATTGTGAGTAAGGTGTAGACAGTGCTTCAAAAGGAGAGGTGAAAGATGGGAGGGTGTACTCACTGCCAAGAGAGATTTTACGAGCTGAGAACGCCTTTGGTGTCTGAAAGAAAACAAAAACATTCGACATTAGAGGGAAAGGTGAGAGGCAGGTATGGAGGGTAGAAACAGGAGTAACAGCAGTACCCCAAAACTTTCCACAGCTGATATTCTCATAAAAATATTCCAAGATCTTCAAAAAATAGCTACTGTATTTTCCGGACTATAAGCCGCTACGTTTTCCCACGCTTTGAACCATGCGGCTTATAATGAGGTGCGGCTTTAGTCAACCAAAAGGGATGGATGCTGGAAAGTCTAATGAAGGAATGGTTAAAGGAGTGCTACGAAAAGCGTCCAGGAGGATTTTTTTCACAGTAAAATGGCGCTCTGACACTGAAGAAGATGCCTTCAGTGGTTTCAGTGCGCAGGAGGATGATGAATAAACTAATCAATAACTTTTCTGTTTTGTTTGATACTGACCAGTTCAGTTACGTTCAGTTAAACTACGTTTAATTCAGTAGATATCTGCGGCTTTTAGCCCGGCGCGGCTTATATTGAGGTGCGCTCTATAGTTCGGAAATTACGGTAAATAAAATGATATTAAGCTCATTTGCTGATTCCCTGGAACCACTGTCAGCTGATCCTTAAGATGTTCGGGTGGCAGGACCAGTCCAATTGGCTCTCAGAGGCTTTAGCCAAAGGCAGCCAGTCCTGACGCTTTAAAAACATGTTGGGCTCATGACGAGAAACAATGAATTTTCTTTTTGTAAAGAAAAAGAAAAGCATGTGCCTCCAATGGTTACTGTACTCATATATTGGCAGTCAACTAAAAGAAAACCGATGATAAACAAGGGATTGATATGGAAAACAAACTTTTCTGTTAGGTCCAATAAAGAGCTCTTATCAGCCATGTTGGTGAACATGGGGCAGCCTCGAGGGCTTATCTGGATTCCTGTGGTCAGGTGTAGCAACAGCAGTATGTGGGGTCAATAGCCTTCAGAACATCAACCACAGTGAGAAAATGTCCTTGGTGTCGCGGCCAACAACCGGTTTCACAAACAGCCAGATCAAATTTGTAACTTATGACATGCTTTCTAATATTTTAGTAGAAAAATACAAAGAAAAATGCTGTAAAAATTATTTGTAATTTTAAAAGATGAAGCAAGTAGAACCAATAATGTTCTATTGACCGAAGGCCTTACCTCCTCACTGGTCCCTGAATGCTTGTCTGGGTCTGCCATGGCTGTGTCCTTCAGCTGCCTGCATTTTGAAACAGCATAAGCATTGCAAATTAAAACATAGGGATGTATATTGGTGAAATTCTGGTGATATGGTACATATCAGGGGGTGACGATAAGATCAGGCGCGCAGTTAGGGTGGGGGACGGGGGGGATCTGTCCCCCCCAGATTCAGATAGACCCCGATCCGTCCCCCGCACTAAAGCCAGAAAGAAAACAAAATCGGAGGTTGAGTGCTTGAAGCTCATTTTTCCAATTACACTGAATGCAGCATGACGTAAACAAACACCAACTCCAGAGGCGCCAAAGTGGTTGCTGCTAGGATGCAGGATGAAGCGAAAAAGGAAAGCAGTGATTACTGCGTATTTAAAAAAGACCAACAGTGTAAGTAGGCGGGACCGATCTGCCTGTTTATGCGTGTTGGTTCTAGTTTCAGTACGTTGTTGTCGGTGTTGGGACTTACTCGTTAAAAGCGCCAAAGCCTCATTGCTGACTTTAACAAGTCTCATCTACAAATATGATCCCTCATGAAGTTACTACTTTACACCAGAAGATAGTGGAGATGTGGAACCTTCAGGCTGAGCAAAGTTATGGAGTTTTTAGAGTTTGAAAATCACCTCCCGCCGAGAGGCTCCCAGTCAGGGAGAAGAGGAGATGCGCGCAGCATGAAGAGGGCAAATATTAGATAAAACGTTTAATTGCCGGCAGATCTGGTCTTTGTTGACTGATCACTTTGTCTGGTAATGACTGACTCTGATTATGAAGCAGAATATTGACTCTGATGAAGAAATTAACTCATCCAGCCGGGAAGATTGACGCTGCTGCAGCATCAGACAGCAGGTGCTGCACGAGAGGTGTGTGGAGTTTACAAGCTCCAAACGTTGGGTTTGATGTTGGTTTAACCTTCTCTGGGACGTGATGGATGTAGAAACGATGATAAAACACAGCTAACGTGACAGACGTAGTGACAATGTAAAAAAAAAGCCGTAAAAAAGAGGCAGATGCCGATGCGTTACATATGGAAGTCAAAGTGTGCCACATAATCATAAAAAAGGTAAAATATAAAATTTTAAAAGAGATTTATATATTTATATATAAATTAAAACTTTCTAAATATAATGAAAATTTCTAAATAACGTAAAAATACGAAGGAACTTCTGTTGGTCAGGCTGAAAAGCTTGGGAACCACTGCTCTAAGTATAGGGTTGGGCATCGAGCATCGACTGGAACCGGTTCTGTTTGTTTTTCCCGGAATCGTTAAAAGTTTTTTATTTCATTCCTAGTTTCGATTCCTAGAGCTGATCACACCAGCTGTCTGTGTACAGCACAGAGTCCCCCCTCCCCCCACCCGGATATAAACAAACGAGTCTGCCGAACTATTACTCCGAAATATAAACTTCAACTCCTGCAGCGTAGAGAAAACTTGTTAAAATACGTCAACATGGTGGATTTAGTAGAAGCTTAAAGAACAAACTCTGGACGGTGTGAGGTGGGTTTGTCTCACTGCAGAAATAAAAACACACACTGAGCGTCAGCAGTCAGACGCAGCCGCTCACTAACACTCGTGTGTGTGTGTGTGTGTGTGTGTGTGTCAGAAGGCTGAACAATAACCTGTAGAATAATTAGTCATTATGCTAGAGAAGCTTCTCTGTGGTGGACCACACCAGCTTCTGCCACAATAAATAATTATAATAATAATAAATCACACACAAGTTGTGAACATTTTAATTTCCTTTCTGAACTATTTCTGTTGAGAGTTTTAATGTTTAAAATCTGTTAGATCGTTACTGACAGCAGCTACGTTTAAGTTTCACTTTCTGTTCCGACTGAATGCTTCTGCAGCATGGAGGTGTAGTTCTCAGTCATCCTGGACATGATCATCCTGAGTTTTAGCTGAAAACAGCTGGACGTTTCTGGATATGTTGGAGACATTTAGCCTCTCATCCCAGAGGCTTCTTCCAGACTTTGGTTGTGGTCAGAAACAAACACACTGGTTGTGCTGCAAGTCTTTTTCTTTTTTTCTCCAAAACATGTTTTTGTCTAAATGAAGGTGATGTTGTTGTTCATAGAATTAAAATTCATGTTGAAGTTAAAATTATTTCATCAAGTAGGACCTGTGGTTAGCTGGCTCATGTAAAACATGTCATGTCTTGAAAGAATCGGAATCGGGAATCGATAGAAACCAGAATTTAAACGAGGAATATTGTTTTTTAAATATATTTTATGTGCAGTTTTTTTAGGGCTTTTATGTTTTCTGTAAAGATTGGTATGCTGAAAATCATTTAATGTTTTGCATAAAGCATGAGGTTTTGGTTAGTAATTGATTAGAAGAATAACAAATGACTGACTTGGATAGTGTTGATCAGGCAGAGCTTTGTTGCCAGCGTTCCATTGCATAATGCCTTCAAACACATATATAATAGTGTTAGTTTTTAAGTAAACCATTGGATGAAATTACACAAACTGACTGAGCTCTAGTTACGGCTCTTGCAATAGTCTGTGTATGTGTACGTGCGTACGTGTGTGTTTGGGGGAGGGTACTGTGATGGACAGAAGACGGAAGCTGCCGAGCTCCGAGGGTGTGGTGATTGGACACCAGCTGGTCCTCGTTATGGATAACGAGGCCAGGGAGGATAAAAGGGTGACAGACCTACTGAGAGGTGTGCGTGGTCGACCTGTCATTGTGGCATCGGACTTTGGGGGGTGGGGTCGTTCGCAGCCGGGTAGGGCTGCCGGCGACGAAGATAGCTGAACAGGTGTTTAGTGTTCCAGCGCCAGGAGGGAAGGCTGGTCGCCTTCTTTAGACAGTTAGGGCTGGGCATAGGTGATGCCAAGGCCGCGCCGACATCTGCCGCTACGGACTCTGGCAGTGGACTTATGTTGTGGATTTACCCGCCGTCCTCGCAAGCTACACCCCGGGGCGTTGGACGGCGTTGGAAGCTCAGACCCCGGGGACGGGGGTCACACCATCCGCGACAGCTAAGTACCGCTGCTTATGTGACTCATGCTGGACAGTTGGGTTTAGAAGAGAGGGCTTGGGCCATGGTGTTTTATCATTGTGTTTTATTATTGATTGTGCAATAAAGTGTGTCTTTTATAAGTCGTTGCCTACTGGTGGTGTGTTCAGGTTCTGACCGGAGGGCAAGATATTCTGCCTGTGCTGCCCACGGCTACTTTTATTACAGTACATTGGAACTTTGTCCCTCCCAGTTTGAAAATCCTATCTGCGCCCCTGGATAAGATATATCAAGATATATTGTGATACATTCAGCCAGACGATATAGACAATTTTTTTGACCGAAATTATTGTAGGAAAATTCAATAAACAGTCCAAAGTGAAACTTTAACATGTTTAACATGAGGTATCTGAACCATTATAGAGGGATTTACATTTAAATGGTGGAAACAAAACCCATTGCACGCTGCTGCCAACTAGCAGTCGGCGTTTGAATTACACCAAAAGAAAAGAAAATACACACACGTTTGCATGTAAATCTTTCAAAAATTTGGTACACAACTTTTGGATATCGATATAATATTGTTGGAAAAAATATCGCGATATATTGCCAAATCGATATTTTTCACATCCCTATTAAAACGTTATTTTTAAAAATAAATTTTGTGTGCCACCAAAACAATGTAAACCAGACAAGTTACTAAAAAAAGATGAGTCTATATGCAGTTAATTTATATACAATATCATTTTTGCAATTTCATACTTCAGGATCAGATTTTCTAGAGGTTCAGGCAGTTCTGGTTCCTTTTTTTGTCCACTTCAAGAATTGTAATTTGGACTTTTGTTTTCTGTGGACTTCAAACAGTGGTGGTGTTTGTGAAGGAGAACTTATTCTCAAACATTTAATCTGGTAAAATTAAAGGTAGGAAAAATGTAAAAACATTGTTAACAAAATGTCTGATTGATGCGCTTATAAAAAAACTACTTAAAAAGAAAAAATTCCTGTGGTCTTCATTGTGAAAGTTAAATCTATACTAAAACTCCAGTATAATAAAAAGCTTTAGGACTGATGTTTATAAGTGGTAATAGATGATGCCACAGAACCACTACAGTCCTCCAGCTCAGCTCCACAGGAACCAAAAACTGCTGCACAGGTGAGCGCACCTGTGCTCACTCTGAGTGACATTACTGTCTCAGTGAGATAATGCCGCCTTCAGGACTAAACGCAGCACCCAGGCTCTAGCTGCTACTGACATGACTGCGCTGCATTTTCTCCCTCCTCCCTACCTCCTCCTCTTCAAACACGCTCTCCTCTAAACTCTCATCCCTCCAGACAGGCAGCAGCACTCAGACACGAGCCACTGTTAGGGAAACCAGTCAGTACCGGTCGCTATATCCACCGACATCAAACAGCCATGATGCAGCGAGAGCAAAAATGATTTATAAACAAGGACCCACATCTTCTCCATTGCACCGGGTTTGAGGTGGCCTCATCAGTTGCCTGATGAGAATTCTATCAACTACATTTCCCCCGAGTTAGGTATGGGCGAGCATACATAACTTCTCCTAATCTCATGAGATTTACTGAATCTGTCTCCGTCATCAGACTAATGCCATCATGCCACAATTATTTATAATCATTTCACAAAAATGCAAATACAAACGAATGAGAACAGCAACTTCATTCTCTCTGAATATTTACACTTACACTTAACCCCAAACCAAAACAACAAACCCATTTCCCACACTGAATAATAAACCCCTTTCATTTATCTTTGATAACTTGGTTAAAAGTGTGGCAAAAATATCTCCATCAAATATAAATTTTTAGCACCTTGAAGTGAACATAAAGTAAGTTACGTAGGCTCTGAACAACCAGGTCCGCCCCTCCTGCCAAACCAACTACGTCATAAGCGGCAACCTCCTCATTAAGCGCGGCGTCTGCCTTGGAGCTCGTGTGCCTAGCCCTGACGCCGCAGGCATCCTGCCTCTTCTGTGCTCCTCTACTCTCAGCTGAGAAACTCTGCTGTGTGGAGTACTTCACGCCTGTCGGAGGACATCTTCCCAATAGACATGTTGTACCCGCTGGACAAGGCACTCAAGTTTTTGGGTGTCAAGCAGCGGTTGGATGACTACCCAAGCCGAAACTGGCATTCAGGCTAGCAACCCTAGCCTTACTGACACACCCACCTGTGTCCCTATAACCAAGGTGGAAGGTTTTTCCGAACGAGGCTTTCCTGCTGTTCCTACCCTGGAACTGGATTTAGCATCATTGTTCGGGACAAAAAACCAGCTAGCTGGGCAGCGAACTGTTCCTGCCTGCCAACATGATCCAACTCTGAAACGATTTTCTGACCGCTTGCACCGATGTGCTTCTCAGACAGGCAGCATACCTAATACTGTTGCCCTTCTTGCCTTCAGTGTTTCCAAAATGGCAGAAGACCTGGCCAAGGGCATCATCTGTAAATCTGTTGATGCCATCTTCAACCTCTGTGCTGTGATTCTAGTCGGTGGTGCCAGTATCGCCACCTGGCAGACACTTACTGTGAACTTTAGTTGTGTCCTCAGTGTGCTTGTATGTTAATTATGGAATTACTGGACAAAGATGGCAAGCTGTGGTATTGACTGTCCTAACAGATCATCAAGGAAATCTCTGCTTCCTTTTTACCATTAAAGAGCAAGTCACCCCAAATCAACTGTTTGTTGCTGATAAACTATATAAATGAGTGTCTAATCGTGCCATAGACACATGTAGTCAATAATTGGGACTTTAGTGCATCTTAGTTAAAATTTAAAATTTCTACCTAAAACTGTCAGTGTTGCGCCCTCTTCAGGTAAAAACTCTGCACTGCATTTGAATTTAAATCTGCCATCACGATTCGCTAAGAGGTACCCTATGATGTAAGCTGGCACCATATGATGTCACAATGCCTTTGTGAGCCTGTGGGTGTGTATTTGTTAGCGGCACCGCCCTCTCGGTCTACCAGGCAACAGTATTTGTTGCAAAAAATCTTCCAGCTCTTGGAGAGTACAGATGCCTTTTTTCCTCCTCTCCTCCCGATCTTATCCAAGGCTCTTTGTTTGTCTTTGGGTGTACAGCGCTTCTGCATTTTTTTCTGGAAATTATTAAAAATGGACCTGGTCAGTTGGTCTCTCAACGCAATTGACAAAATTTTTTTCAACGATGAGAACGGGAGAAGGGGCTCCCGGGTGCTCCTCTGGGACAGAGCCAGCCGGGCATATCATGGACTCCTGGAAACAGTGGAACCTGATCTGCCTCTCTCAACTGTCTGCAGAGGATTCTGAAGATGTCTGGATATTCGTGGTGTTGTGTCAGGTTTGCTGTTTGGTCTGAGTGGTTACCTGGCTTATCAGAAAATTAATGAGCTTTTGAGGAATATTGGCTCAATCCCGGAGCTCAGGGATGGATTACACCGCGCTGTGAACGCACAAACTCATATAATTGTCGAGATGAGTTGTAAGCTTGGAACTTTGGCTGCGATTCAGACTCTGGCACAGAAGGTGGATTCAATAAAGAGAGAGTTGACGGATCAGCACGGTTGGGAATAGATTAATTTATGCCATTATTGGATCGAGAGGGGTTGGAGATCAACAGAACTGTAAGGCAGAGAGGAAATTATGGCAATCTCTGTCTGGCTCCAAAACAAGTTCTTATCTGAATCTGGTGCCCTTGAGCCTGTGAGGCTGTAGTGTTTACTCCCCCTCAGGAGAAATGTGGAATGCTGCCGTCGCCATGGCAACTCTGTCTCCCTATCCCAGCCTGGCCAGGACTGAGACCGGTGAAGGTCGTGGAACCATTTCCAGGAGTCACTGTGCTTTCTAACCAAATTTCCTCCCTCCCCTGTCCAAACGGAGGTGAAGAGCGCTGCTCATTGCGGCTGCATGCACTGATGTGAAAAGAGTCCCCAACCCTCCTTCCCCACCTAGTGGACACTTATGTTGTGTGATGTCTAAAGTCTGTTGCATTTCTGTCTGAGGTGTTTTTTGCATATCAAAGCTACCCTCTCTGTGGAGGGTAACTCTGAAGTGCCTTTTTTTTCCTCCACCTGACTCAATCCTTATATAAACCCTCTGATTACTATTGAGGTAGCGCGACTCGGGTTGCGAATGACCACAGTCACCAATTCTTGTCATGTGTCTATGTCTATGTATGTCTGATCTCAGAATTGTGTGTACTGAAACTCTAATTTCCCTCTGGGATTAATAAAGTATCTTTGAATTTAATTGAATTTCTCAAACAGGAAGTGAAAGTGGAGTAAAACTGGTAGGGGGTGACTTGCTCTTCAAGTAAATATATATATATATATATATATATATATATATATTGTGACATCATATGGTACCAGCTTACATCATAGGGTGTGTGTGTATATATATATATATATATATATATATGATAAGCACACAAAAAAGTGCTACTAAGCAATTCATTGTTACGTCCAAAGACAAGCTAAAGTTACCTGCAGAGGTTTCAAGTATCAAAGTGAGTAACTCATCAAACCCCTTACAAACTACATCGGAGATTATGTCGTTGTCCATTTGTGTTGAGAGAGATAATCAGGGTGAAAAGAGAGACTAACATCTCTGAGTCAGCGGCAGAAAGTGGCCGTGTTCGAGTTGAGCTGTGCCTCGCCTAGAAAACAGACGAGAGCAGACGGAAGCAGCAGGGGGAGTGGCTGAAAGCCGGCGTTTAAGTCGGACAGATTTCCTTACATGTGTAGCTCGGGGGTGACGATGGCTGAAGATATCGCGTTAGAGTCGGTTAGAGTTCATACTTGTTTAATTATTTATTTTAATTCTGGTGCCTGTTAGCAACCGAAACACATCCTCACGTGCTTGTGGATATCATATATTGTATATGGAGACCTGACTGTAATAATAAGTAAAAGTTATCAGCTGTAGGTTTAGTGTGCTCATAGGAAACGTGACAAAAGAACACAAATCACATTTCTCTTTATGGCCTATATAGTTGTCATCATCAACATAACATGATTTACAGAATACATGTGACCAACCAACATTTCATGTTCTACCACCGGATGTTTGGATCAAAATATGAACCAATCAGATCTTAGATCAGGTGAGAGCCAGGCGTTTCCCGTCATCCTCTAGGTTTTGCAGCCGGTGGAGAGCAACTGCAGCGCCTTGCTCCAAAATCTGCGGCCGCCTTGATCTCACGAGGTTATCGTTGCCTACGAATGTATGACGTCAGAGCAAGTTGGCGTCAAGTTGGACACAAATCTAACCGGCATGCACTGCTCGCCGATCACCGCTGATCTAAACTGCGCAGAACTGGCTTATCTCGAACACAGCCAAAACCTCAGAGCCCAGCTGAGGAGTGTGTATGTGAGATGGGGTGGAGATCACCGTTCTCCAGTCTGAGACAGAATCATGACCTTATTTAAGAACCAGAGTATGAAAGAAGCCATTTAAACATCAAAATGCTGCTGATGGAGCTGCGTGGAGAAAATAACAAATATGTGAGTGGCAAACAGAACCAGGCTGAGCCACCATCATTTTCACCACACAGCTTTTAATTATTCTGCCATGCTGGCTTTTATTTGGAACCGCATACAATGTCGAGCTGCCTCTCGTGGCTAAACAGGGATGGCTCTGATAAAAAAAATAACTGCAAAAGGGATTCAGACCGACATTGATGTCTTTCCGAAAACAAAAGCATAAATCCAAACCGTGAATTGTCTTTTTCCTCGCTCTTTTTTCTCTTCTTAGGTGGGTCTTCTGTAGTTGTTGTCCCGGTAACCTGTTTCTGTCAAATTAAAAAGAGCAGAAAGTGCTTTTGTTAAAAATATTTATGAAGAATGTTTTTTATTTACATGAATTAAGTAAACTATCAAAAGAAGCAAAGTCACAAAATTTTGATAAGTTGCCAAAAGAATTTCTAACATGCATTTTCTCACCATTTCTAACATGCAATTTTAAGCATTTTCTCACCAGTTTGAAATTATGTAAAAACAAAACAAATAAATGTGAAAATATCCATAAACATAATAAGCAACTTTTGTCAAGAAAAACATACATTGACTAGACAAGGATGATAACTAACAACCACTTTTAGCTAAAGTTTCCTGGATACAACATCACATGATCTCCATCCAGAAATACCCACTTGTATCAATATCTTTATTTGATGATAAGAGTATGAAATACATCTGAATAAGTCTCATAGTTGCATGTCTTGTCTGTCATGTCTGAAAATCCTCTCCTGTTGATGTTTTAGGACAAAAACTCCCTCCATCAGTTGGGTTTTACTAACTTGTTGCCATCTGAAACATTTTTACCTTTTCCACCAGGAAACGTGTACGCAGGTGCAGCGATACATTCAAGTGGTGACTTTTTCAGCCACTTTTAACAATATATGGTTACTTTTCTGTCCATCAACAAAGTGACTACTGCTTTAAAGGGGGACTGCACACCATCAGAAAATGTAACTCTACCCCAGTCAAGATTTGAAAAATGCTATGAAAGTGGGTGTTGCCAGGAGGCACAGAGTAGCATGGCCAAGTGTGGGGAATTTCCATCCTGGGAGGGAGGGGGAGTGGGAGGAGACTGTACCGATGACTAGGGCTGGGGGGTTAACGATTATTTTTAAAACGATTATTCTGACGATTATTTTATCGAATAGTCGACTATTCTAATGACTATTTAGACAATTAATCTAATGATTATTTTTCTATTGCACAGTTAATAAAGACCAAAAAATATCTAATAAATTCCTCAAAAAATTGATCAATTGTTACTGTAAGAGAATAAACACTACAGGCCTTCCATTTTGTATAACACTGCTTTTATTGTGTTGCGGTTGGTTATGTTCTGGTGACGTGTAGAACTTGGGAGTGCAGGCTGCTGCCTGAGAGGTGGTTGGAGACGGAGTGTCTCCATGCTGCTTTGTTTTGGTCACTTATGTGCGTGACGCGAGTGGTGTTACGACTCTTCCTGGGGAGTTTGGCTCGTGTGCAAAAAGGAAGGGACAACAACGGGATTTAAAAGTTAAAATGATGACCAGATTTATTTACAACAACAACAAAAAATAAATCTTTCCATCCACAGGTTGGGAATAATAAAACTAATTCTGCCTGTGGGGAATTAAAAGAAAAGTACAAATAAGTAGGGATGTCCCACTGGGCAAAGATTACAGGGTTCTGGACCAAAATAAGAATCTCCAAAGGTCCAAACTCTAAACTGGGCGGTTAAACCAAACTCAAGGTGATATTTTAAACTAAACTGAAACCCACAACACTCTAAATGTATCTACACCACAAAAAAGATCAACTCTAAACCAAAACGTAACAGCTTATCCAAACGCAAGAAGCTGTTAGCGAAGATGCTAACAGTAGCTTTACCAACGTTAAGTTCAAGTTACCAAGTTTAAATAAACCAAAAATACCCAGCAGCAAACAGACCAGCATGGAGGAGAGACTGCTACCACCAAAACAGCTCTCCTAATGTCTGAAAGAAGCTCCTTTATGAAGGGAGAAACGCTCCCGGTGATTTTCTACATCTGCGGTAGAGACGGAGCAGCGCTTCTGACCCCGGAAGTTGTTGTCCGTTGCCGGGAGATGAAGGCGGGCAAAACAGGAAAGGAATCTAGTAGCGGACAGACATTGTTCCGGGTCTTTGGTATTTGGTGGAAATGTTAGTGAAGGCGGAGAAGAGGGCGAACTAGAGGAAAAACAGGCAGATTCCTCCTCTATTTACAAACTCCTGGGGATGCAACAAGTGGGCGTGGTGTGTCGACTACCGGATCTGACGTCGACAAATTTTTAGAATCGAGCCGTCTACGTCATCGAGGCTTCGCTACAGCCCTATTGATGACGTGAAATTGTCCCAGCCCCAGTCAATCACAAGTTTAAAATGCAGTAGCCACTGTTCTGCCACAGGGGGCAGCACTAAGACCTATTTAGACTTAATCAAGTTTACACAAACATGTCAAAAAATGCACAGAAACAAAGATTACACTTGTAAAGACCCAATTATACAGTTTATACGCAAACAATTTTATTTTGGGGTTTAGTTACTCTTTATGCTTTGTAATCAACCCCTAGCATGTCCTTAACCCACTTCTGTAGCGTTATGAGCGGATAGAGTACAAAAAGAAAGAATGTTTTGAATGTTTCTGTTAGTTACTACAGCTTTTGTTGGAACTCTTAATCTAAAATTTGTGATCAACAGAGTTAGGGTTGGACGATATGGCCTAAAATCAATATCACGATATATTGAGGATTTCACCTCGATAATGATAAATGGACGATAACTACAGGTAACAAAAGTTGTCCACTAAATGGGGCTGTCATGTGTGACCCAAGGTGGTACAGCTTCTTAAAGGGACATGAATGTTGCCAACCTACACACATCTATTCATTTTTGTATAGTGAAATTTATTTGACATAGGAAAAATTATCACGAAAGGAGTCAGAAATTCCGATAACGATAAATTTTCAATTTATTGCCCTGCCCTAAACAGTTATATGTAGTTATTAAGCAGAGTCATAGGTCAAGCTCTTATTTAGAACTGTCATAACATAGAAGAAAAAAAGGCATGTTGCTTTATAAAAACTCACCACAGTGTCAGCCTCTCTATCAGCAGAGTTATTCCTCTCTTTGCCCCATCGGGAAGATTTAGCACTTTGCTTTATAACTTTAGTGTTGGCCTCTGTCGTCTTCGTGTGCAGTGGTGAGGAATCGCGTTTCCGTGTCTGCTCCTGTCAGAAGATAGAAACATTTCATACATTGAACCAAGAGAATACACTGCGGGTATAAAAAAGAATCACCACCTTTGAAGACCTTTTATCTTTTTGCTTTACAGCCTTAAAGAGCAAGTCACCCCCAAATAACCTTTTTTTTGCTGATAAACTAAATAAACGAGTTTCTAATCGTGCTGCAGACACATGTCGTCAATAATTTGGCACTTCAGTGCATCTTAGTTAAAATTTAAATATTCTGCCTAAAACTGGCAGTTGTGCCGTTGTCAGGTAAAAACTCTGCACTGTATTCTAATTTAAATCTGCCACCGCTATTGGCTAAGAGGTATGCTATGATGTCATCTGGTACATTATGATGTCACAATGCTGTCCTGAGCCTGTGTGTGTGTGTATTTGTTAGCAGCTCCGCCCTCTCGGTCTGCCAGGCAACAGCATGTGTTGCATTTTTCAAACATGAAGTGGGAGTGGAGTTAGACTCTGGTAGGGGTTGACTTGCTCTTTAAGTAAAAACACACAAAAAAACCATATTTTACCAGCTTTACTCATCCAATGCAAGTGCAGTATGTAATACAGTGAGAATTTTACAGTGAGAAAATCCCAAGAGTCTAATGTTTAAGTCATTTTAGAAGGAAGGTTATACTGAAACATATTTCATATCCAGCTGTCTGCGGGGATTGTCAGTTTTTCTTCTTTCAAAACAAAGGAAAGAGGGACGTAACTACTGTTCCTACCATCAGTGAGCGTGGGGTTTCCGTGTCTACTGTGAGCTAATGTTGCAGCGCAGACAACTGAAATTTGTTTGTAATCCACAGTTGTTTCAAGTGGTTGCAGTAACCAAAATTTACCACAAGATGTCAACTTTACTTCATTTTTACATAATGCACCTTTAAAGACGAATAAAAAAAGTTTTAAACTCAGTCAGGTGAAGTAACAACCATTTCCTAAAGCCAGGTGTACAGTGTGTGACTTTTTCACTCGTAGCATTCAGCTTCATCTCAAACTGGTGGACTTCCTCACAAAGCAAAGCTCACGAGTCATGTTCTCACACTGTATGACCCAATGCTCGGATGTGAACAAACAGCTCACACTGTACGTGTGGTAGCACGTCAGACAATAAAGTATGCTGAAAAGTAATTTTTAAACAACACGTTGGACCTTTGAGCCAAAAACCCAGAAGAAAGTAAAGTTGTTATTGATGTCTGTTGTCCTTCTGGCTTGCTGTAGTAGTAGGAGGATGCACAGGAGTTTCTGCGGGTTTCTGCCATACATTGTTGAAGCAGAAGAAGCTCATTTGTCTATTTTCCAAATAAATGATTTATAAGGAGCAATATAAGAGAATTCTACAGTGAAACAATCACAAAACATTCTAATGTTACAGTCATGTTGAAAGGATGGTTAAAGTGAAACTGATTTCCTTCTTAGCTTAGGAGAACAGTTAAGTCTATAATAAAGAAGTGGCAGGTGTTTGGTACTACTAGAACACCCCCCGGATCCAGTCACCCCTCCAAACTGGATGGAAGAGACAGGAGGAAACTGGTAGGGAAGCTACCAGCAGGTCAATTGCCACTCTGAAGGGGTTACATGTGCATGTGACAACAATTTCACAAGCATTCCACAGATGTGAGTTGTTCAGGAGGGTCACAAGGAAAAAGCCACTTCTCCAGAAAGGCCACATTACAGCGCGTCTGAGCTTTGAAGCACCTTGGAGATTCGGATGCCAAATGGGAAGAAGTCTTCTAGTCAGATGAGACCAAAATTGAAATAAATCCAACGCAGCTCACCATCCACAACACAGAATACCTACAGTAAAGCATGGAGGTGGCAGCATCCTGTTGTGGGGGTGTTTCTCTACCTCAGGGACCAGGGCTATTGTTAGGATAGAAGGAAAAATGGATGGGGCAAAATACTGTCCTGAAGAAATCCTGTTATCTATGGAACTCAAAAGTATTCAAAATTCAATAAATAAATAAGACCCACTGGCTTGACTGACGGACTGAGACAATCTGCTGTAAAGTCTCATTATGAAATAAATCAGCCATGGGAAAAAAAAAACACTATTACGAAATAAAAGCTGTCTTTGTTAAAAAGACGTTATGTAATAAAAACTGACATTACATGATTGTCTAGTATTTCTTCATGTAGATATTTATTTCATAATGTCTTATTTATTGCATTTTGAATACTTTTGAGTTCCATAGTTACCCTCTATCAGAAAGTTGAAGATGTGCAGAAGAGTCATCTTTCAACATGAAAATGAAAGCCAATCCAAAATTTACCACACAAAAAAACTGAACATCCTCATGTTGCCCAATGAGAGCCCAGACCTAAATCCCATTAAAAATCTGTGGTGAGACTTCAAGACAGCTGATCACCTAGCCTAGTGAACTAGACCAAATTCTTGCTTTGCAAAGTTTGGTCTAGGCACGCTCCATTGGAACCTCCGCAGCTCCTACCAGGACTCTGGCTAGCCAATCACAACTCTCTAGAGGGGTTTCAAACACATAAAGAGCTGTGACTGGTCCATAATGGTGGGCCAATCATAGTGCTCTATCTGCTTAGTGAACAAATCACAGAGCTTTATCCGCTTTGTGGGCCAATCAGGGCACTCTATGTGCCTGGTGGGTGGGATGATGCAACAGAGTGAAACAAGAGTATGTCACATTCATTGTCCAGTGGAATGGGGAGATCATTTGAAAGACAACGGTAGAACCCGTCCCACAACCGAGAGCCGTCAATGGAGCGTGGCCAGACTAAATAATACATTTATTTAGTCTGGCTTGCCAGGCTACTGCTCACCAACACCTACCTTCAAATTTGACCAAACATGAACAGATCTGTTCTGTGCAGAGTTGATAGAGAAGTATCCCCACAGACTCGAGGTTAATATTAAAGCAAAAGATGGCTTAACAAAATATTGAAACTCGGGGGAGATCCTATAGGGTTGGAGGGTATGACAAAATGTCCCCATCACTTTTTTTAATCATAGTGTTTTCACGGCATTTGACTGCATTTTTTTCCCCATACAAGAACACTTTTGCCCACACCCACCTATCTTCCAATTAAAAATTAATGCACTAAATTGGCTTTAAATATCCTATTTGACTGTCAGGTGGACTACATCATGCTGTTTTTCTACGTGAGGACAGGTAAATGCATAACCCCTTCAAAATATGGTTGCAAATACATCCATTTTCCATTTTCATCCGCTTATCCAGAGTAGGGTTACGGGGGAAGTAGGTTAAGGCAAGAGGCCCAGACTTCCCTCTCCCCAGCCACTTGGGCCAGCTCCTCCGGGGGGATACCAAGACGTTACCTGGCCAGGTGAGAGACATAGTCCCTCCATCGTGTGCTGGGTTTACCTTTAGGTCTCCTCCCGGTTGGACGTGCCTGGAAAACCTCACCAGGGAGGCGTCCAGGAGGCATCCTGACCACACGCCCGAGCCACCAATCCGCTTATCAATCTCACGCTCCAGTTTTCCCTCACTCGTGAACAAGACCCTGAGATACTTAAACTCCTCCACTTGGGGCAGGACCTCATTCCTGACCCGGAAAAGGTATTCTACCCTTTTCTAAATCAAGACCATGGTCTCAGATTTAGAGGAGCTGATTCTCATCCCAGCTGCTTCACACTTGGCTGCGAACCGCTCCAGCGAAAGCCGAACATCACGTTCTGATAAAGCCAACAGGACCACATCATCTGCAAAAAGCAGAGACCTGATCCTCAGGCCACCAAAACGAATGCCCTCCACACCTTGGCTGTGCCTAGAAATCCTGTCCATAAAGGTTATGAACAGAATCGGTGACAAAGGGCAGCCTTGGCGAAGTCCAACTCTCACTGGGAACGAGCCCGACTTACTGCCGGCAATGCGAACCAAGCTCTGACACCGGCCATACAGGGACCTAACAGCCCATATCAGAGGGCCTGGTACCCCCCACAGGGCCCCCCGAGGGACGCGGTCAAACACCTTCTCCAAATCCACAAAACACATGTAGACTGGTTGGGCAAATTCCCACACACCCTCCAGCAGCCCCCTAAGGGTATAGAGCTGGTCCAGTGTTCCACGGCCAGGACGAAAACCACATTGCTCCTCCTACCTTGCAAATACATGGTAGTAATTAAGTCAATGAATTAGAATAATAATGATTGCAAAATAGAACATTTCTTGGTACTCCAAGAAAGTTTTGTTTCTCTGGGTCAGTAGCGTGTGCTTTGCCGTGACAGCTCCTGCCAGCAGTCATTTAAACTGGTGTCTATGTGGAGACAAGCGGCAGTCCTACATCAATGTTTGTTCCTTTAAATGGATCGGTTGTTTGTTAGAAAGTCGTTGTTAGCTTGTTGTTGCCAACTACCCCGCTTGCTCTTTAGGGTAATGCACTCTTTGTATTTATGGGAAAAGTAGGAACAGATTTTTGACAACTTACCTGTCGGGATCTAGAGGAGGAATGTGTTTTCTCTTGAGAAGATGCAGATGAACCAGATGATCGCGAAGATGATGATGTTGTCCCAGAATCAGATTCCGAGGAAGAAGAATCATTAAATGATGACCTCAGTCTTGCTTGTTTTTCATACTGTTTTGCATTTCTTCCCCTCGGTTCTGAAGCATCCCTTCTTTCGCCCAGAGCTTTTGCACTTGTGACGGACTCTGCGACAGACTTCCCAACCAAAACGAGGTTTGTTGTCTCTTCTTCTTTTAGACTCTGGTCTTGAGTTTTCCCATCAGAGATTTTCTCAGTTTGGGTTGTTGTGGAGCCTAAAGCCGCACCAACCTCCTGATTTAATGGAGTGTGAGGATTTTCTTGCTCAATAGAGGTTTGGTGTCCTACAAGCTGTCCATCCCCAATGCTGGTGAATGAGGACACAGGTGAGGTTTGAGGCTGGGGGCTATCAGAGAAGGTATGGGGCCGCTTAACAGCCAAAGAAGAAAATGAGGACTTGGCCTGAACAGGGGAGTCCCTTAAAAACCGAAACTTTTTAAATGTTGAGTGTAAAGACAATGGAGTTGTCCCAGACTCGGGTGTCTGGGACACTGGAGCATGGATGTCCTCCAGCTCTACATCAGTTGGTCTTTTCTCCTTATTTTTCTGTGCTTTCTCCTTCTCTAACATTTCCTTTTCAAGAACTCGATCCTTTTCTTGCTCCAAAGCTCTCTCTTTCTCCTTCCTGTCTTTCTCCAGAGTCTTTACTTGTTCACTTTTCTCCTGCTCTAAAGCTTTCTCCCCTTTTATCCATTCTTTCCTCTCCTCAGTTCTTTCGTTCTTTTCCCTCTCCTTCTCCACTGCCGTATGTCTCTCTGCACTCTCATTTTCCTCCCTCTCTTCTTTTTCTCTTCTTTCTTGCTCTAGAGCTTTTTCTCTTTCAATCCTCTCCAACTCTGCAGCTTTCTCACGCTCTATTCTCTCTCTCTCCAATGCTCTCTCCTTTTCCATTCTCTCCTGCTCCAAGGCTCTCTCCCTCTCAGATCTTTTCTTTTCCAACCTCTCCAGCTCAAGAGCTTTATCTCTCTCAATCCTTTCCTTCTCCTTCCTCTCAGCCTCAAGAGCCTGTTCCTTCTCCAGCCTCTCTTGTTCTAGAGCCTTCTCTCGCTCTAGCTTCACTTGTTCTAGAGCCTTCTCTCGCTCTAGCCGCTCTTGTTCTAGAGCCTTCTCTCGCTCTTGCCGCTCTTGTTCTAGAGCCTTCTCTCGCTCTTGCCGCTCTTGTTCTAGAGCCTTCTCTCGCTCTTGCCGCTCTTGTTCTAGAGCCTTCTCCCGCTCTTGTTCTAGAGCCTTCTCTCGCTCTAGCCGCTCTTGTTCTTGAGCCTTCTCCCGCTTTAGCCGCTCTTGTTCTAGAGCCTTCTCCTGCTCAAGCCGCTCTAATTCTAGAGCCTTCTCCCGCTCTAGCCGCTCTAGTTCTAGAGCCTTCTCCCGCTCTAGCTCTAGAGTCTTCTCCCGCTCCAACCGCTCTTGTTCTAGAGCCTTTTCCCGCTCTAGTTCTAGAGCCTTCTCCCGCTCTGATCGCTCTTGTTCTAGAGCCTTTTCCCGCTCTAGCCGCTCTAGTTCTAGAGCCTTCTCCCGCTCTAGCCGATCTAGTTCTAGAGCCTTCTCCCGCTCTAACCGCTCTTGTTCTAGAGCCTTCTCCCGCTCTAGCCGCTCTTGTTCTAGAATCTTCTTCCGCTCTAGCCGCTCTTGTTCTAGAGCCTTTTCCCGCTCTAGTCGCTCTAGTTCTAGAGCCTTCTCCCGCTCTAGTTCCAGAGCCTTCTCCCGCTCTAACCGCTCTTGTTCTAGAGCCTTCTCCCGCTCTAGCCGCTCTAGTTCTAGAACCTTCTCCCGCTCTAGCCGCTCTAGTTCTAGAACCTTCTCCCGCTCTAGCCGCTCTTGTTCTAGAGCCTTCTCCCGCTCTAGTCGCTCTAGTTCTAGAACCTTCTCCCGCTCTAGCCGCTCTTGTTCTAGAGCCTTCTCCCGCTCTAGTCGCTCTAGTTCTAGAGCCTTCTCCCGCTCTAGCCGCTCTTGTTCTAGAATCTTCTCTCGCTCTATCCGCTCTTGTTCTATAACCTTCTCCCGCTCTAATTCTAGAGCCTTCTCTTGCTCTAAAGCCTTGGCTTTTTCTAACTCCATTAACCTCTCTTTTTCCTCTCTTTCCCACTTCTCTTTCTCCTCTCTTTCTCTCTGCAGTCGTTCCTCGTCCAAGGCTCTCAGTCTTTCGAGTTCCTTCTCCTTCGCCAGCTCTATGGCCCTCTTATGCTCCTCTCTCTCTTTAGACAACGCTCGTTCTCTCTCCTGCCTCTCTTTCTCTAGAGCAAGCTCTCGTTCCTCTTTCTCTTGTGCAATGGCTCTATCTTGCTCTTCTTTTGCCGCTCGTTCTTCCTCACGTTTTCTCATATTTTCTTGCCTTTCTAGCTCAAGTGCTCCTTCTATCTCGGACTCTCTGTCTCTCTCCTCTGCTGCAGTGGCCTTAAGCACACTTACAGGTAGTTGGCTATGGGCCATAAGCGTGACACCTTGATGGGTGCTGGGAATAATGGGAAAGGGTACATGGCTGACAGTGTTGGCTGTGTGTGGGATAGCGGAAACCAGACCCTCTGGAGGTGCTCTGCCAGGAAACAATTTTGCTGAAGGTGAACTGCTGTCCTGCCTATCAACTTCACCATCAGCGCCAGGCCAACCAGCTCCAGAGAAAGCTCCTTCTGACTCCATTTTACGTGCCAGAAGAGTCAGTGGACCAGGCTTGCGCTCAGCACGTCCACTCCTCTGTGGTTCTGGGCTGCTACTGCGACTGCCGCTGCTGGAGGAACCAGAGCTAGACGAACTGGGCGAGTGTCTGGCTGAGGCAGCAGGGGGGCTGGGTGGGCTCTGCTTAGGGGTGTCAGGTAAGGGGAATGATAACTCTGGAGGTGGAGATGGAGGAGGTGTAGGCTGACGCAGCTGAGGAGACAAAAGGGAAGGGATGTGCTGTTGTTGGGGTTGACGTGGTGCACCTGACCTCTCCCTTAAGGTGGGAACTCTGGGAGGCTCTCTGAGGTTTCTCCTTGGCGCGTTGTTGCCCCAGTCATCATCATCACCACCCTCACTGTCGTCATCATCACTGTCACCTGCAACCTCACTGGAAGCAGAACCTCGCTCTGACCGCTGCTCACCGCCAGGAACCCGCATGGCTGCAGAGGCAGAAGCAGGAGGACTAGACACATCAGCCTCCTGATTCCTGTTGTCCGGTGCTGCATTCACAGAACCAATCTCCCTGTCAGAAGGGCCAGGTGGCTTATGCTGCACAGATGGTGTTACATCCTGATGAGAAAAAAAACAAAACAAAAAACAGCTAGACAGTTTTCTTTGATTCAAGCTTTTAGGCACAATCAACAAGCTATCCATCAAATGTGACAACAATCAATTATATTTCCAGACATCTCAAGGTATAGACTTATAAAATATGGCAGATAATAGCTAAGAATAAAGGAGCTGTCAAACCTGTGCAGGAGGAGGACAAGATGTGCTGTTGTTAACATCTCTGTGGCCCTCTTGCTCTGTTAACAAAAAACAAAGAAGAAAACTCACAAGCCCATTCATATGGACCACTAATGTGTGCCACTGCCGAACCTTCAATAATAGCAACAGAACCCCTAAAAGCACTTACCATTCGTTTCATGCGCTTCCCGAGCCTCCCTCTCAAGACGCTGCCTCAAGAGCTCCTGTTGCTTAGCCAGATACTGCTTAATAAAACTGTTCTGGCTCATTTCCTCACCAATCTACATATAAAGAAACAATTACTAATCTAATTAATTGAAAGCCTTCAAATCAACTTTACATTACAGTCTGTAGATATACATGAACAATGGCTTTCACGCACATGCTGTTATTGATGCTTTGGAGGCTGCTTTTTAAAGAGAAGTCCAGCCTTTGAACGTAAAATAAAAGCATCGTTGAGATGTTTACCTGAGAGTTTGGCTGCAGTCCGATATTAGCAGTGGAGGTTCTTTGCAAATTCTCCAGCATGAGAGCCTGTCATTGATACAAGAGGCTTTATTAATGCATCATGAACATGAAAGGGGTATTCTCCCATCCACCAAGACCAAATCTGGTTAAGTGATGTGCTCAACTATAGCTTCAAATGGGAATTGTAACTAAAACGCTGAAACGAAATTTCCTCAAAAGACAAAGACAAGGCAGGTTTTAGGCACAGGAGCCAATCCAACACTAACAATTAAAGTTCTCATCCTGCAATTATGTTATAACGTGGAAGTATGGGGTAGGTTTGTGATTAAAACTCTACGTTTATCTCGGTGTAAACTACAGCAAATAAGCACATTTGTAGGCGATAATCAGTGCTGTCTGCTGTATTTCTACTACTCTGGTCACTAATAAAATCTGGGCAATGCCCGCACACACCAGTATTATGCAGACACTGCTATAACTGGTCTAATGTCAAAACCAAAAAGGTCATCAAGGGCATAAAAACACGCAATCGTAACTTTACAATATGTGGCAACAAGTGACATGGTGTGTTACAAAGAGGAAAACGTAATGTTTGACATCTGAATGTGAAAAGAAACAAATCAAAGACACGATGGAACAAACGTCGCCAGGAATAAACAAATGTAAACATCATCACCATTTGAGTTTTAATTTGTTATTTACTAAATTTGGGCGGGCACGTTTGTAGTAGACGGGCTGTGTTTACCGGGAAAACAAAAACACGTATGTGACAGAGAATAACAGGTCTAAACGTAAACAAAGAGGCTCAAACATGACTCGAGCACCTCACTCCTACCCGGATAGTTGGACCCCTCCTGTGCTTGCAGCGTTAATGACAACATATCGTAGACGGAACCTAGACAGAGGCCACTGCTCAACTCTGACTGCGTTAGCACGAGGCTAACAGGCTAACCAGACAACATTAAAACCAACACAGTTTACGATTAGCCCACAAGTTGACGGAACTTGTGAATTGCTGTGACTTGGAAAGTTCCGGACGAGCCAAGCTGCGCTCAGCTACAGCACAGAACAAATACTATTTTTAAAGCAGAACGTCAACATCGATAAGTGTACTACTACAATCGGCAGGAGCGCTATTTAGTTGTCGGCCCTCCGGCGTGAGCATCAGCCTGTCTCACGCCAGCTCGCACCAACATTAGCGCTGTATTTGACTGCAAAGCCTACCCCCTTGAGTCTTTTGATGAGAGCATTCTTCTGTCCACTTTTCGACAGTCCTCTTTCCTCCAGAGCTGCTTTTAAGTCCGCTACACGGAGGGACTGAAGCGATCTCCCGTCCAGCGTAACGTCTTCGAGGTCCGCCATTTTCCGTTCCTCTAGTCAGTTCCCAACGAGAGCTACGACCCTTACGGCAGGCCGTTGTAGCATGTAATCAAGCCAAATTCCCATTTATTTTTCTAGGTGTCAGTAGAGGAAATGGAAAATTTTAATGATTCACACAAATTCCTGCCACTAAGATTTAAAGGAAAATTACGTTTAAAAATATTTACGAGACAGATGTAAAATTTAACAGCTATTAAGATTGAATTTCAGTTACACACAATTCAATTCTTCTAAATAAAAGAGGAAAATTTACATTATGCGTGGCATTTTTCTTTTTTATAAACTATCAACGTTTCGTGTATTTAACAATTCAGCCGATAAATAATGTGCATGTCTTAGGATAGAACTGAAATTCGTGACTAACTTTGGCGATTTTTTTTCTACATTTGTCGTAAAAATAATTTTTTCCTCTAGGAAAAAAAATATGGAGACTTTCCGTGTGTGTGTGTGTGTGTGTGTGTGTGTGTGTGTGTGTGTGTGTGTGTGTGTGTGTGTGTGTGTGTGTGTGTGTGTGTGTGTGTGTGTGTGTGTTCTAGCATTATATGATGAATCGGCTTGCCTCGATTACATAGCATTTTCTCAGCGTCCCCGTTAACGAATTCCGATACTAAATACAAAAATGACAAATTATGTTATTCACACTGCACAAATTAATACCCGCTCGTATGATGTGTGTTTTATATAATACTACAACAATATTTTCATCGATGGCAAACTTGCGCAAAAATCGCGCAAGTTTGACTTTCCTACAGAGCCTCCGTCTCTACTTCCTGTATATATTTGTTAGCTAGGTTAGCATGGAAGGTAAACGGTACTAGCATAACAACAGCTAAGCGTCGCTGCGCTCTAAATAAGTTCACGACACTGCTTCGGTAATTAGTTAATTAGTATTTGTAACCACATCTGAAACTCTTACACGAACTCGGAGGAAGTGTTGCAGAACGAACTTTAACCTGTAGAGTTCAGTGGTTGTTTGCATGTAAACAAGAGGATTTTCATTCGGCTGCAGAGGAAAACTGTAAGTTGCGCGCTGAAGAAACTTTGCAGAGATGTGGTTCAGTCAGCTCGGTCAAGGCCCGTACCAACAGCAGCCCGCTGGCAGTCAGACATTTTCAGCCACAAACGTCATGGGCAGCACCTTCGGCCCCACAGTTCCTATAGCTGTAGTAGAGACCCCTGGCAGCGGTGGAGCTGCTTTATCTCCCTTCAGCTTGTTGAACTTCCCACCGGTTCCTCAGGGTTCAGCCACCCCGCTCAGTCTGGAGAACTTGTCCTGTGCATCTCCAAGTGTCAGAGAACCAGACCCAATTTCCTATGTGACCCTGCAGGAGCAGCGATGCGTCCTGAGCTGGTTCCAGGGCTGGACCTCCACTCAGAGAGAGTGCTTCTTGCACGACCTTCTGGGGAAAGCTGTCCCGGGAAAAGTGTGCACCCTCCTGGACTCACTCAGCACTCTCCAGGTTATCCCGGCGTCCATGCATTTCTGATTAAAATTCCACACCTGTCATAACTGCTGTTTGTCTCTTAAAACACAGGTGAAGGACAAGCTTCCCAACATCTTTGAGTGTCAGCTTCGTCTGTGGACCCAGTGGTTCGAGTCTTGGGGAGAAGAGGAGAGAAATCATTTTCTACACATGCTGGAGGAGCAGGACCCAGAGTATGTGGCCCACTTTTACAGTAGTGTAGCTGGAACCGCAGGAAGGGACTGAAGCGTCGCTCGTGCCATATCCAGAGAACTGTTTGTGTAAACTATTATAATCCTTAGTGAAAGCTATTTTTACAGAAATTTGTAAAGTTTCCCAAGGTTGTTATAATCATCATTATTATTATTTTTAAATGTGAAGTTGAAGCTCGTATTTGGTGTACACTTGAAATAAAACTAAAGAAACAGAAAGTAACGAGTCTCCTCTAATTGGGTTTGATACACTTAAAGACGTGTTTGGTGAAGACACCCAAATAAAAGAATAAACACAGTGAATTGCTGTATTTGTTTATTATTTGAAAGCAGGAATCACAGAAATGGGCTGCCTCGCAGCGAGAAGGTCCTGGGTTCGATTCCCGGCCTGGAATCTTTCTGCATGGAGTTTGCATGTTCTCCCTGTGCATGCGTGTTCTCTCCGGGTACTCTGGCTTCCTCCCACAGTCCAAAAACATGACTGTTAGGTTGATTGGTCTGTCTAACTTGTCCTTAGGTGTGAATGTGTGTGTGTGTGTGTGTGCGTGATTGTTTGTCCTGTGTGTCTGTGTTGCCCTGCGATGGACTGGCTCTCTGTCCAGCGTGTACCCCGCCAAATTGCCCGTTGACTGCTGGAGATGGGCACCAGCCCCCCCGCGACCCTGCGTGGACAAAGCGGGTTCAGAAGATGGATGGATGAAATCACAGAAATGGCTGATTTAGTTTGCAGATTAGTCAATTATTCACTGAGATTAAGACGTATTTGATGAAAGTGACAGAATACCACTTGACATATTCTTTATTTCATCCAGTTTGTCGATCCGGGAGAGACCAGAACTAGTGGAGAGGCCGTTTCAACATCTACACAATAATTAATGAATGGGTAGATTTTGTCTCTGAAGCTCTGACCTGTAAAGGAGTACAAGTTAGATCTAGAGCCAGTGTCGTAAAAAGAAACCTGTCCCTTGCTGTAGTCCAGGAGGATGCCCACTGCAAGAGGCAGCGGGTTGGCCTTAATGACAGCCTGTTTAACATCCAGAGCTTTGAGGACACCCAGTTTTTTCAGGACGATTGTCCAGAAACCATTCAACAGTAGGAACGATATCAACCCCCGTCTTGGAGCAGATTCACTGGCCATCCCAATGTGGCAGCAACTCTTTCCAGCAACATGCACCTCCCAGTAATGTTTGCCACTTGCTAAACCAGTAGCACCCAAGACAGCGAGGACCACGTCGAACCTGCCGGGGTGATCCTTGACTTCTGCTCCGACGGTGGTAGATTCCTCAGTTCCATCTGCAGACAAAGAAATCCTCGAGTGTGCAGTTTCTGGGTCCATGGTCGTGTTTGCTGTAAGCAGAGAAATGTATAATTATTACAGCTTCACCATAGAAGATTTAGGATTTTAATTAGACTTTTAGCATAGAATAGAAATATTCGTGCCCCACAGTAGTGAAATTCAGGTTTACTAGCGGCAGTTTAGGCTGAAGCAAGTTTCACACAAGGTAAAAGAAAACTAAAACAGTAGAAAAGACTTTACAATAAAGATTTGTGCCTTTAAAAACATCAGATTATTAACAAGAAAGAGAAAAAAGCTGCAAATAACAGCAGGAATGTATAGTGGCACAGTGAGTGGCTGTGGCTCAGGAGGGAGAGTGGGTTGTCCAGTTATCCCAGGGCTGCTGGATCATCAGACCCTGTACACACATCCGGGTATTCCACAAAACGAAGATGTTTTTGTACGGTTTGGCCTGTCGTCTGCATGAAAGTTAGGATAAACGGCACCAAAAACGAGGGCAGATGTTCGGTTTCACTGAAAACCCCGGCTACGTGTGTGCATGGCCTACGTTTGCATGTTCTCCCCATGCATGAGGGGTTTTCTCTGGGTGCTTCGGTTCACTCCCACAATCCAAAAACATGCAGATTCAGGTAAATTCACAGCTTTTGTTACCCAAAAACCGTAAGCAGCTTTTGGGGAAGAATGCCAACTGAAAATAAACAAACACTCAGAGGCTGCTTGGAGAAGGGCTGGTTATACATTACAGCTGCAGGGAGGCAGGATCTTTGGCCACGCTCCTTTTAGGATGCAGCAGTCTGTTACTGAAGGGGCTCGCCACTTCTGCAGCTTCATGCAAGGAGTGGGAGACGTAGTCCAACATCGTCCTAAAGTCCTTCTGTCTCCACCTCCTGCACTTCCTCTCTGGTGGAAACAAGCTGCTTCCCCAACAGATCATGGATGTGTGTGTGTGTGTGTGTGTGTGTGTGTGTGTGTGTGTGTGTGTGTGTGTGGGAGAGAGAGACACTCACTGGTATGAATAATCTGTTGTTCAATGTCTTTCAGTTTCTTGGTCGGAGCCGAAGGATAGAAGACATAAAACATTTTAGATTTTGTTTTTCTGATCTTAGCTCAGCAGACGCACTTGTTTTATGGAGACAGAAGACCGAGCAACTGAAACTGGTTCTAGATGGACTTGGTGTAACCAAAATGTCACATTTTTCTCTTCTGTTGAATAAAACGACAGATCTTGTGTCAGAGAACTTTGCAGAGTTACATACTGTCAAAGGATTCCTTCATTTTGTCCGTAGCTTGTCTCTGTCCTTCCGTCTTTCTCCAGCTGACTGATGAAGGCGTCGCTTTCAAGGCAGCTGCTGATGAGATGATCTGTGTAGACCTGGCTCTGCTGCAGCTGTCTTTGTACTTCTGTTATAGAAAACGTACATGACTCAGAGGACCTTAGACACAGCTGTTGATGATCGGGTAATTTTGAGGACCTCACCTTCACCGCCGGCGTCAGCGGCACAGCACATTTTCAGCTCTTCAACCTGTTGCTTTAAGTCTCACAGAGGCAGATGGTTTGAACCAAAAAACATCAACAATTTATCTCAGCAGTCTGTGGAGGATTCTGAAGATGTGTGGATATTTGTGGTGTTGGTGTCAGGTTTCCTGCTCATTGGCCTTGGAGGCTTCCTGGCTTACCGGAAAATTAACGAGCTGTCGAGGAATATTGGCCTGATCCTGGGGCTCAGAGATGGATTACACCGTGCTGTGAATTCACAGACTCACATAATTGTCGAGATGAATCGTAAGCTTGGGACTTTGGCCGAGATTCATTCATTGGCACAAAAGATGGATGCCATCAAGGATAGAGTAGACGAATCAGCACGAATTGGGATAGATTAACGTCCATTATTAGGATTTTGAGAGGTTGAGGACCAAGGAACTGAAAGAAAGAGAGAAAATTATCTCTGTCCAGGCCCAAAACAATTTCTAATCTGAATCTGGTGCCCTTGAGCCAGCTAGGCTCCAACGAAGACTCCCCCCTCAGAAGAAATGTGGAATGTGTTGTCGCTATGGCAACTCTGTCTCATTTCCCAGCCTGGGCGGGACTCTGATGACTCCTCAGAAAGCAGAGCAACATGAAGCATGCACACCAGAGGTCAACACCTACCTTTGTTTGTGTTTTCAAGTTTCTTTTTCTCAAACTCTTCAGTGTTTACTTGTTGTTGCAGCTCTGAAAAACCAAGGAAATGTATGAACACACACACACACACACACACACACACACACACACACACACACACACACAGCCCGACTCACCACTGATGTGTGTTTCAGCAGCTTTAGACGTTTGTTTCTGAGCCTTTTTCAGGTTAGCCCCCAGATCAATGACTTCCATCACTAAAGAACAAACAACACTTGGAAGATTATTTATAATTTATTGCTGAATGAACAAATGTGTCTAGGGGATGAAACTGATTCACACTCAGATTAATATTCTTTGAGTTTGAATTCTTGAGCTGAAGTTCAACATCCTCCAGTTGACTCTGTGTGATGTTCATTCTCCGCGGAAGCTCTGAAGTTGATTTAGGCAAAACGCTTTAAAAGGAAACATTAAACATGCTTTCCATGGTATATTTAATTAAACTCCCATGTGCTTTTTTATTTACCTGCAAGGTTCTCCACATACGTCTCTTTGAGGTTAGATAGTTCGTCCTCCAGTGGTTGGATTTTCTTGTGAAGCTCCATAATCTGAGCAGCGAAAACAGATCAAAGTTATGTTTTTTGATGCTATAAAATATATCTTTTATAATTACCAAATTTAAGATTAAACACATACACAGATGAGCTACTATCATGGTGCTCGAGTCCAACATTTGGGTTTTCCTTTGGATCTCATTTCGGGTTGAGAGCAGTTCATTTTCCACTTCTTCAGAAAACAAAAAGGACGTTATTCATTTTTTGTGCTCCTTAATAAATTTGCAGCACTGTCAATACCATGATCCTGCTGCTTTTCAGCTTTAATTCTATCAGCTTGCGCCTCTAGTTGACTTTCTTGCTTTTTAAGTCTGGTGAGTTCATCTTGATGAGACAAAATCTGGAACACTGAGAAAAAACACATCAGGTGAGACAAAACCTTGACCTGCAAGCTGACTCGCAAATGTCGGAGATACCGACTCAGCTTTGTGTTTCATCGTCTTTGTCCTGAATTCCACCAATCAGACTGGTGAGGTGTTCCTGATATCCTTTTGTTTTATTAAAAAGCTTAGATTTTCAGAAATTTGTAAGTGGTTTCAATCACTAGTTTTCATACGACGCTGAAGTTAGCTTCCGATTCGGGAAATGGCTAAAGGGTCCAATTTTTCTCTACTCTGATCATTTTTAATCTTCTCAACACATACACTCTTCAAACCTGTTCTAGATTATTCTAGGCTCGTAGCAGAATGATTTTGTAAACTTTTTTCTGATTTGTGAAACGTCAAAAAAGACAGATTTATGCATTTTTTTAAGTATTTGGTTCACACTGGAACTGATCCTGAACCCCAAAAAAAATTTTTTTCTGGACAAGCTTAGCTTTCAATATCTCTAAATATTTTTAAGTTATTGTGTTTAAATTACTGAAAAAAAGTACGTAATAACAGAGAAACACTCGTCTCGTCTCGTCTCGTCTTCCTCCGCTTATCCGGGTCCGGGTCGCGGGGGCAGCATCCCAACTAGGGAGCTCCAGGCCGTCCTCTCCCCGGCCTTGTCCACCAGCTCCTCCGGCAGGACCCCAAGGCGTTCCCGGACCAGATTGGAGATGTAACCTCTCCAACGTGTCCTGGGTCGACCCGGGGGCCTTCTGCCGGCAGGACATGCCCGAAACACCTCCCCGGGGAGGCGTCCAGGAGGCATCCTGACCAGATGCCCAAACCACCTCAACTGGCTCCTTTCGATCCGGAGGAGCAGCGGTTCTACTCCGAGTCCCTCCCGAATGTCCGAGCTCCTCACCCTATCTCTAAGGCTGAGCCCGGCAACCCTACGGAGGAAACTCATTTCGGCCGCTTGTATCCGCGATCTCGTTCTTTCGGTCATTACCCAAAGCTCATGACCATAGGTGAGGATTGGGACGTAGATCGACCGGTAAATCGAGAGCCTGGCTTTCTGGCTCAGCTCCCTCTTCCCCACGACAGATCGGCTCAGCGTCCGCATCACTGCAGACGCCGAACCAATCCGCCTGTCGATCTCCCGATCCCTCCTACCCTCACTCGTGAACAAGACCCCGAGATACTTAAACTCCTCCACTTGAGGTAGGACCTCTCCCCCGACCCGGAGGTGGCAAGCCACCCTTTTCCGGTCGAGAACCATGGTCTCAGATTTGGAGGTGCTGATCCTCATCCCAGCCGCTTCACATTCGGCCGCGAACCTACCCAGCAAGAGCTGAAGGTCAGAGCTGGATGAAGCTAGGAGGACCACATCATCCGCAAAAAGCAGAGACGAGATTCTCCTGCCACCAAACTCGACACACTCCACACCACGGCTGCGTCTAGAAATTCTGTCCATAAAAGTGATGAACAGAACCGGTGACAAAGGGCAGCCCTGGCGGAGTCCAACCCTCACTGGGAACAGGTCCGACTTACTACCGGCTATGCGGACCAAACTCACGCTCCTCTGGTAAAGGGACTGAATGGCCCTTAACAGAAAGCCACCCACCCCATACTCCTGGAGCGTCCCCCACAGGGTGCCCCTGGGGACACGGTCATAAGCCTTCTCCAAATCCACAAAACACATGTGGATTGGTTGGGCAAACTCCCATGCCCCCTCCATCACCCTTGCAAGGGTATAGAGCTGGTCCACAGTTCCACGGCCAGGACGAAAACAACATTGCTCCTCCTCTATCTGAGATTCAACTATCGATCGGACCCTCCTCTCCAGTACCTTGGCGTAGACCTTTCCAGGGAGGCTGAGGAGTGTGATCCCCCTATAGTTGGAACACACCCTCAGGTCACCCTTCTTAAAGATGGGGACCACCACCCCGGTCTGCCACTCCCTAGGAACTGCCCCCGATGACCACGCAATGTTGTAGAGACGTGTCAACCATGACAGCCCTACAACATCCATAGCCTTGAGATACCCAGGACGAACCTCATCCGCCCCCGGGGCTCCGCCGCTGTGTAGTTGTTTGACTACCTCAGCAACTTCTGCCCCCGAGATCGGACAGTCCATCCCCAGGCCTCCCAGCTCTGGTTCCTCCTCGGAATGCGCATTGGTGGGATTGAGGAGCTCCTCAAAGTATTCCTTCCACCGTCCGACTATAGCCTCAGTTGACGTCAGCAGCTCCCCATCCCCACTGTAAACAGTGTGAGCGAGTTGCTGCCTTCCTCTCCTGAGGCGCAGGACAGTTTGCCAGAACCTCTTTGGAGCCGATCGATAGTCTTTCTCCATGGCCTCACCAAACTCCTCCCACGCCCGAGATTTTGCCTCGGCAACTGCCACTGCTGCACCCCGCTTGGCTATCCGGTACCTGTCTGCTGCCTCCGGAGACCCACAGACCAGCCACGCCCTGTAGGCCTCCTTCTTCAGCCTGACGGCTCCCCGAACCTCTGGTGTCCACCAGCGGGTACGGGGGTTGCCACCACGACTGGCACCGGCCACCTTACGGCCACAGCTAGCAACAGCCGCCTCGACAATCGCAGAGTGGAACAAGGCCCACTCGGACTCAATGTCCCCCTCTGCTCTCGGGTCGTGGTCAAAGCTCTGCCGGAGGTGGGAGTTGAAGACCGTCTTGACAGGTTCTTCTGCCAGGCGTTCCCAGCAGACCCTCACTATGCGTTTGGGTCTGCCAGGTCTACGCGGCATGTTCCCTTGCCATCTGATCCAACTCACCACCAGGTGGTGATCAGTTGACAGCTCCGCCCCTCTCTTCACTCGGGTGTCCAAAACATACGGCCGCAGGTCAGATGATACGACTACAAAATCTATCATCGACCTGTGACCTAGGCTGCCCTAGAAACACTAAAAAAGGAATTGATTTTGCTTCAGAAATGTATAAATAGAAAATGTAACTGTCCATGAACAAACATTCTGAAATTGCAGAAATGAAACTCAACATGTATTACAACCTTGTATGGCTTTTTGAATATGTACGGCTTTCGAAAACATTTGACTGAGTATGAATTAATCCTTGTGTGCATGTTTTTCAGGTGACAAAGTGTTGGAAAAATGGGAGTGGAATCGATATGCAGCTGAGAAAGCCATGCTTCAGCAAATTCATTTCTACCCAAAATAAAATGGTTATGAAATTAAGTGTTTCTTTTGTTTTATTGTCTTTCACTCAAAATAATACAGAAATACTAACTAGCTAAATAGTTGTCAGCTGTAGTAGTTAAATTATGTTGTAATGAGCTGCTGTGATACACATATAGGACAGTGTTATGGAGATTTTGTAACAAATTTTAGTTGCTGGTGAGAGGAGTGCTGCTGAAATGTTTTTCACTGCTTCTGGGAGTCCTGTACTTTAGCAACTGGTGTAGGTCAAAAGTTCATCTTGGGCTTAAGAATAAAACTGAATATTTAGCAAGTACTAGTTTGTTTGCACATCTTGAAAAGTCTTAGTTTAATGTGTTCTCATTTTTTCCATATATTTTTAATTCACTTTACAGCCTTTTATCGTTGTAAGTATGTGCTACTGTCATAAAAATTCCCTGTCTGAAGGACAAAGGGATTTACTATTCGGTTTTCATGCAACGTGGGTAATGACGTCATTTAAAAGTTCGCCAGTCCAAATTTGAAGTGAAAAAAAAAATCCGAAATAAAAAAAAGCTTTTTCCGGTAAGTTTTGTTTTAAAAAACTACTTCCTGTTAAAGTAATGACTTAATGACTTCTGGTTAAGGTGACCCACCGTGTCGTTTTTCTGTTCGATATGTATATGTTTACATACATATCCAAGAGAGAAACGACACGGTATGGTTTTTCTCGTCAAATTCAAACTACCTCCTGCAAAGTAATGACTTCCAGCGAAGGTAATGAGTCATTACCTAATCATTTTTTTTTCATTACCTAATAATGACCCGTGTCTTGTTTTTCTGGTTACGTCATTTCCGGTAGACGTCATCTGATAGCTGCAGTCAGATGCTTGTGTGTGAAGCGGAGCTCCAGATGAGCTCTGGTAAAGTCCGCTCAGCCGTGCGTTAACGCGTTTGGTTCTTCCAGCTTTTCCTCCGAAAGGCCAAATTAAGACTCGGCCTGATCTCTGCTGCTGTTGGGTAAGCTATTGATTCATGCATTTTAAAACGAGTTACATAAAAACGGGTTAATTTAGACAACAGGCGAACGCAGGTACGCGAGAATCCCAGATGTATTTTACTCTTAGGAGTACATTCGTTTAAAAAGTATTTTAAACACACAAACTTCTTACACGTGATTGTTTATACATTATTCCATTGGTTTAAGAAGACATGCAGTCTTTTAGCTATTTAACCCCGTAGTATTTTACAAGCTTTTAGCCATAATTCAAACTTATAGAACGATTGTATTATGTGAATGAAGGCAATTAACTGCCCTAAATGTTCTTAGCAGTCCAGAATCCAGCTAAAGACGGTATGATAAAGTTTATGACAACACAATTAAGTCTGTTATGTATTTATTTAAACATTTTGCTGAGTCATAAACTTTTCTGGTCTTGATTAGTAATCAATGAGATTTGGGCAAACTCTTACTAAAAATAATGAAATAATAAAAACACCCTGACTAATTGTGACTTGGACTTAAAGTAGGTTTTAAGGTGAAATGTCACCCTTAGTGAACTCTGACCAGCCTGTGTCAACACACCGGGGTCAGTGGTTTCACCTTGTTTGTTACCATCTAATTAAATCTGGCCTCTGTTAACCTTTAACTCACTTAAAGAGCAAGTCACCCCCTACCAGATTCTTACTCAACTCCCACTTCCTGTTTGAAAAATGCAACAAAGGCTGTTGCCTAGCAGAACGAGAGGGCGGAGTCGCTAACAAATACACACACTCACGACATTGTGACATCATAATGTACCGGCTAACATCATAGCGTACCTCTTAGTCAATAGCAATGGCAGATTTAAATTCAAATGCAGTGCAGAGTTTTTACCTGACGATGGTGCAACACTAGGCAGAATATTTAAATTTTACCTAAGATGCACTAAAGTGCTGAATTATTGACCACATTTATCTACAGCACAATCAGACACTCATTTATTTAGTTTATCAGCAAAAAAATGTTGATTTGGGGTGACTTGTGCTTTAACAATTCTTTGAATTCCACAGAGACTTGAGTTTATAGCTGATGGTGTTGCCTCCAACCACAGGGAGGATGTCCCTGTCTGGCTGGGTGTGTGTGGTTACAGGTGCCTCCAGGGGCATTGGGAGGGGAATAGCGCTGCAGCTGTCTGAGGCAGGAGCGACCGTCTACATCACGGGGCGTCAGGAGAAGACTCTGAAACTAGCTGCTGCGCAGGTGAAGTATCTGAAGGATGATGTTTCAGAGAGCCAGATGATTGTTTTTTCTTGACTGATTTGTTTTTTTGTTTTTATTTTGTCATCACAGGTGAATGAAAGAGGTGGGAAGTGTGTTCCAGTGGTCTGTGATTCTACAAAAGATGAAGATATAGAAGCATTATTTGAAAGGATCAAACATGAGCAGAATGGCAGACTTGATATATTGGTCAACAATGCCTACGCCGGCGTACAGGTTGGTACCAGACACTCCTTGGTTCATCATAGATGCGATACAGAGCTCTTCTTGTTCATTTCGTGGATGAATAAAAATTCACTCCAGCTTTTGTTGTTCCAGGAGATTTTTGAGAATATGGGGAAGAAGTTCTGGGAAATGGATCCCTCTCTTTGGGATTCCATCAACAACACCGGTCTTCGGTACTAATTGATTTTATAATGATTTTGGTTAATGTTGTGGTCTTACCTGCAGCGTGCCATGTGACTACTTATTTTCTTCAGATTTCATGTTTCAAACCTCACAGACAAAGTATCAGCTGTATTCTCGAGGGAGTTTCCAAAATGCTTGAAATGTCGGTAGCTCATCCCAGCTGATTTTCAGAAGTTGTGAGAAATGTAAGACAGCTTAGAGATTGGCAGCCTGTGAAAGTAAACAGCACTGAATTGCAACAAGAAATGTGTATATGTATACATGCACAAATTTATTCACAATTTCAGCAAACGCTAAACTGTCAAAAGCAAAATTTGGTGGAATTACAAAAAATATTTGTGCATTTTTTTTATCACAAATTCGATTTTCAGGGTCAAATCCAAATTGCGGTTCTTGCACAGGTCCGATCTGCTGATTACAGTTTTGTCTAGAACTATAATTTACAGAGTAAAATTAATAACATGAAATGTATGATATTGGATGCAAACATGTCCATGTTCTCGTGAGAATTTATTTTGGTTGATAAGTGATGCATTCAGGGACCTGTCTCAAATTGGCTGATTACAGTTTAAGCCTAACATTTGTCTCTTGTCAGCAACAGTCACGGTTTGCTGAGATACTGGCTCAGATAAACAAGAGTTTTCATTTTCTTCTGCTAGGGGTCACTACTTTTTCTCTGTCTACGGATCTCGCCTGATGGTGGCCCAAGGTCATGGTTTGATTGTGACCATTTCATCTATGGGTGGGCTGCGGTATTTGTTCAATGTACCATATGGGGTTGGAAAGGCTGCAGTAAGTTATTCATTGGATTTGTCTCAAATCCACACTTGGTGTTCTCTTATATCGTGCCATGACGCCGTAATAAAAAGCTATTCTGTCTGTTTGTTTTCAGTGTGACCGACTGGCAGCTGACATGGCCGTTGAGCTGAAAAACAGAGGAGTGGCTTCTGTCAGCTTGTGGCCAGGAGCCGTACAAACAGAGCTGGTGTCTCGTTTCATGCTAGAAACACCAGAAGGACAGAATTCTAAGGTGGACTAACTTATCACAGAAATACTATCTAAAAGTTTAAGAGGTAAACTAATCATCTGAATTAATCATTCTTCAGTATAAAGAAATGTTTTCCAACGGAGAAACCACAGAACTGAGTGGGAAGTGCATCACCAGCCTGGCAAAAGGTCAGATTAAAATGTTAGAAATGGTTATGAGATGCTTAAGAAACTCTTACAGAGATAAGTATTTTAGAAAAAATGTCCTAATTGTTTTATTGTTTGTCTTTTTACTGAAAAGATGGAAATCTAATGTCCTTGACTGGGAAGGTGCTGATGACGTGTGACCTGGCAAGGCGCTACGGGATTAAAGATGTTGATGGTGAATTATTTGTTTGTTACATTTTAGCAGATACACACAGATTAGCCATAACATCATGCCCACCTGTTTGATTTCTTCTTAGTGGAGCAACTGCATCTTCATATTTAATGGTTTTACTCGCTCAGTTTTTGACTTAAAGGAAGAAAAAAACACTCTTGAAAATAATGCTTCAGTTCCATTGAGTGGAATGGTTTGGGTCGAAACGGGTCGTTTTTCTGTTTCCCAATCAATGGACTGTGTTGTGTGACACCAGCTGCTCCGCCCTAGCTGTACCGCTCCATTGTCCCATGGACCTACAACTGAAGGTGGCCCATGATGGCGCGCTCAAGGTCGGCTGTATGGACCGCTTTTACTAAACAGACAAATTAGCACCCCTACCATTGACAATAGGGAGCCTAAGTCAGTTCTGCATCACGGGTCCCCGGAAGAACGAAAAAAATGAATGCAAGTCAACGGGGTTAAAAACGCTATTTTCTAATTCCGCTCGTTTTGTGCCATGGATTTCACATATGATGTCTGAGAATTTTAAAGACACATTTTGACACCAAGAACGTGCTTATTTTCGGACGGAGGAAACGCTATTTTAGGTTTTGTGTGAAAATAAGTCCAGGACTACAAATGGGCTTCACGAAAGTGACGTCATCGAACCAGACACGGAGAAAGCTGAGGGAAAATGGCTGTAAGGTCAGCAAACTTCCCACAGGAGGAAAGAACCATCATAAATCTGGTCATGTGGTAAGTAGCAGCTGCTTTGGGGAGAGGAGATTATGTGGTTGACGTCACATATGCGACGTGCCGATTTCTAGTTTGTAGTCATGCTAATTACGAACTTTTACAAGCTGATGAATCTCAAAGTACGTGACTGGCGTCGTCGAAACACCCATCATTACTTTTCATTTACAGTGATCCCTCGTTTATTGCGGTAGATGCGTTCCAGACCTGGCCGCGAAAGGTGAAAATCCGCGAAGTAGGGACACCATATTTACAGTACAGTACTATAACGAATTATCGTATGATCACATTCTCTTTTTGTGGGTAAAACTCAAGAAAACAATTTTTTTTACTAGTTTTTTTTATAGTTTTATTACAAAAAGTGCATTTTATGATGAAATTGATGGAAAAAAAACCCAGGAATTTCTTGATATTTCGCATAGAAGAATACCGTGAATCGGTGAAAAATACCGCGAATCGGCGAATTTCCCTTGAATAAGGCTCCAAAGAAAAAATCTGTGAATCCGCGGTAAACAAACTGCAAAGTAGCGAGGGATCACTGTAAATAGAAGTATTACATATGTGTGATCCAGGGAGTAAGGCAAAGCGGATTAGAAAATAGCGTTCTTAACTCTGTTGACTTGCATTCATTTTTTTCGTTCTTCCAGGGACCCATGGTGCGGAAGTGACTTATGCTCCCTAATAATAATTAACGGACTCTCTGCACTGTCACTTGTAGTCTTCTGAAGAGCTGAATTGAAACCTAGTGGTCAGTACCCACCACCGCCATCTTGGCTGCTGCATTTGTGTCGACACTCTTGGAAAATTCAAAAATGGAGCCACGGATGGGGGCACATGATTGACAGCCATCAAATTCTGAGCTGATGTAGCTATGAGCTAACCAAAATTAATGGAGGTTGGCGACAACTTTTAGCCAGAACACTGAGGTTTAGCGACTCTGCTACCCTCTACCTTCTAGGCTTTAATACCTTTAACGTGAAGCCAAGGCTGAGGCCTTCCCTGGAGCAAACAGGGCAAGCCGCTAGCACTAACAGCTCATGTGCTACCTGTCAATCAAAAGGACACACCTCTAATTTTTCATAATTTTGAGTTTTAATTACATCAAAAGAGATACAAATAAATTCACCGCCCCCAGAGTTGTCATAAACCTAAAATATTTTTAAACCAGTCAGTAAACATATTTATTTCTGCTGTGAAGTTGGCATTTTTGACATGGGAGTCAATGGGAACTTGGTCCTCCATCGTGGGTTAGGGGGGGAAACGGACACGACAGGGATTGCTGTTGTTGATTTAGCGTCCAGGAAATGGCAGAGAATGTCTCGACTAGTAGATGCTTAGTGTTAACATTAGCAGCTCAACAACACAGCAGAACTCCTTCAGGCTTGTGGAGTTTTTGGAGATTGATTGGAGACATCAATGTTGCAAAGCAAACAGAGTCTGTGGTAGAGTCATGGTGCCTGTTAGCCAATCAGACGCGAGATGTCCAAATAGCAAGACTCCATCCTGCCGTCTGAAGCTGAAGCTACTTTCTCCTCTGGCTGAATTCTCCTTGCTGAAACAGGCGCACCAGAGCAGTGATGGGAATTCAGGCTCTTTTTAGAGAGCCGGTTCTTTTGGCTCAGCTCACCAAAAAGAGCCGGCTCTTTCGGCTCCCAAGTGGCTCCTCAGATTTTCTGTTGCGTAGAGTACATTTATAACCAAAATAATACAAAACTATGTGTAAAATGATTTACTAATGTAAAAAAAATGCTATATTATCAAATATTTATCATTTCTATGGATTTAATAATTGAACACTTTAAGAAATCTCCACTTTCCGACTGCTGGCACTCATTTCCTCACCATCTTCGTCGCACTCTCCTCTCTCTCACTCGCCTTTTTCCTCCCCTTCATTCCCTCTCATCTCCCTCCACCCGCATGTGCTCTGCTGTGTCTGAGTCTGATCCTCCCTCTTCCACCCCCCTACTGCTCTGTGTGTGGACAGTCTGGACACGCAGTTACACATGTTGACCAATCGCCTGTAGCTTTCACCAAGGCAGGGGGAGGGGAGGGGACGGCTCCCAATGACGAGCCGGCTCCCGTCGTTCACTTCAAAGAGCCGGCTCTTAGAGCCGGTTCGTTCGCGACCGACACATCACTACACCATCATCTGTGTTCATTAGTACAATTAGAAAATACAATCGGAAAAGGGTGGCTTGCCACCTCCGGGTTGGGGGAGAGGTCCTACCTCAAGTGGAGGAGTTTAAGTATCTCGGGGTCTTGTTCACGAGTGAGGGTAGGAGGGATCGGGAGATCGACAGGCGGATTGGTTCGGCGTCTGCAGCGATGCGGACGCTGAGCCGATCTGTCGTGGGGAAGAGGGAGCTGAGCCAGAAAGCCAGGCTCTCGATTTACCGGTCGATCTACGTCCCAATCCTCACCTATGGTCATGAGCTTTGGGTAATGACCGAAAGAACGAGATCGCGGATACAAGCGGCCGAAATGAGTTTCCTCCGTAGGGTGGCCGGGCTCAGCCTTAGAGATAGGGTGAGGAGCTCGGACATTCAGGAGGGACTCGGAGTAGAACCGCTGCTCCTCCGGATCGAAAGGAGCCAGTTGAGGTGGTTTGGGCATCTGGTCAGGATGCCTCCTGGACGCCTCCCCGGGGAGGTGTTTCAGGCATGTCCTGCCGGCAGAAGGCCCCCGGGTCGACCCAGGACACGTTGGAGAGGTTACATCTCCAATCTGGTCCGGGAACGCCTTGGGGTCCTGCCGGAGGAGCTGGTGGACAAGGCCGGGGAGAGGACGGCCTGGAGCTCCCTAGTTGGGATGCTGCCCCCGCGACCCGGACCCGGATAAGCAGAGGAAGACGAAGACGACGAAGACGAAGAAAATACAATCATGCCTAGTAATCTTAACCCGAAAAAAGTCCTGCCTGGTCCTGGATATTATACCGATTTCACTTAGATCCATCAAATTGTCATTTGGGGGTTTGATCACCACTATTGCTGTTCAGTGTAGATTTTAAATGGTAAATGGCCTGTATTTGTATATTGCCTTCTTAGAGTCTACAACCCCCCCAAGGAGCTTCACAATTTATCCACACATTCACCTGCTGGTGGGGATGAGCTATGATGTAACCACAGCTGCCCTGGGACACACTTGACATTTTAGCTCACAGCTCTAACTAATAAATTGGTGTTCTTCTGTTTTCCAGGACGAAGTGTACTTGATTATACTTCTCTGAAGTTCCTCCTGACCCAGGTACCGTACCTGTCGTGGCTTTCCCCTGTGGTCCCGTCATTCCTGCGCCTGCCTCGCTTTGTGCTCTCTCTGGCAAGCAGCCGTTTCTGAAGATTTCCCATGACACTCTTCAAATTTAAATTAAGATTATAACCTGAAGTTATAATCTCAGTGTTTTGAGGAAACAACCTTTACCAATAGATGAAGAAAACAAGAAGTTCTAGTCAACTTTTGTAAGCATTTGTAATCGAAATGAGAATAAACACACATTTACACTCTTTATTTCCCATTGATATACTATTTACCAGTTTGATATAAACCAAATATGTTGAGTTTACATTGAAAGGATTAACATGAAGAATTCTGTAACAGTATTTTTGTATTTACTAGATGAGCGCTAATGTCAAAAGTGGGAATTGTAAGCTATTTTTCAGTTCTGAACAGTAAAGAAAATACAAAAAAAAACTCAAAGTCTGTTTTTTCCCCAAATGTGTTAAGTTGGGTTTTTTTTAGATTTGGTGGGAGAATGCAAATAAAAATATAGTTTAGAGTTGCTTGATCATCATTGCTTCTACAATTAACAGCATTTTGATTAACCCATCAATATCATCTATCCATCCATTTATGGCCGCTTTTCCAGGGTCGGGTTGTGGGGACAGTAGTGGAGCGTGGTTAACTACATACTAGAATCAACGCTGTTTGCTATCAGCTTAGATTCTGAGAAAAGCTCAAACAAGTTAGCAATGAAGCTTCTATCATATATAAATATCTAGGATATTATAGATTCGATAGAAGTTCATATGCCAACGAGCTTGGTCTATTTTTAATCCAAAGATTAATTTTTAATTTAAAGATAATTTAATAGCAAAAGTTTATTTAATCAGAAGTTTAAAGGAATCTTTGCTTTTTCAATAACCAAAAATACACACCATTCTGTGTTTAATTTCAAAGAAGTCAGGTTTTGAAAGTGAAGAATTTATTACTAACACTTTAAAAAAATGACAATTTGAAATGACAATTTTTAACAGCTTTGATATTAAAACTTGTTTTAAAGGCAAACCTGTGACTGAATGGAAGCTAAAATGAAAATGTGAGTTTTTGGATGCGTGAATGAATCTCAGAAGGTTTCTTTCAGAGAGAGAAGCGCGTTCTGGGTGATAAAGTTGGTTTTGCAGCAAACTGAGTTAGTTTTATAGAAAACAGCATACAGACGCAATCTGTCAAAAGTGTCTACCTCACCCAGATCAGGAGACCCTCTTCTGGATCCGAGATGTCAGGTGGAGATGATGTCCTCCGGGCACGAGGCTGGTAGAAGGACCTTACTGCGACCAAATCGGTCCTGAGATGTCTCCGTGGGTCACTCGAATGGTGGAACTATTTGCGTCTCAAAATCAATAACTCTGAAGGAGTTTTGCGTCAGCTGTTTACAGTTGCATTTATTGGAAGCAAGTCTAGCGGCATGACAGAATGCGTAGAGATTTGGGCGGCCGTCCCTCTTCTCCTGGTATGGTTCTGAACTTACAGCTGCGGGATTTGGTTTTAACAAAACCCTCAGAACACGCCCTCTCAGCGTCAGAAAGCTTGATCATGAAGTAAAGACGTGAGATGTTTTACTCTTTACCCTGGATATCCTCTGAATGAGGTGGTTAATGTGCAAGATGACCTTCTGGTTTACTGAACACACATTAGGATTATCAACAATAATTATTATACCCAAAGCATAATAAGTCATTTAAGTAATTAAAATACATTTATACTGAACCAAGAGATTATTTATGATGGTTGTAATAACAGAAATAAAGTCAAGAGTTTATTAAAATTATTATTTAAATTATTGTGAAATGTTGAAGTGTCCTTCATCTTGGGACGGAACAGCAGCAGATAAAGATGGTTTCAGCAGACATCACGGCTCCTGGCGGGTGAATCTGTGGTCAAAGTTACAGAACGACCCAGCTTGACCCAGCTGGGAAAATGTGACCTTTGTCTCAAATTAGAGGCCATTCATGATGCTACAGTAACTTAAGCAGGGAGGCCCAGACTTCCCTCTCTCCAGCACTTGGGCCAGCTCCTCCCGGGGAATCCTTTTGAGTTCCCTGGCCAGACGTGAGACAGTCTCTCCATCGTGTCCTGGGTCCTCCTTTAGGTCTTCCCCCAGTTGGACATACCCGGAAAAGCTCACCAGGGAGGCGTCCAGGAGGCACCCTAACTAGATGCCCGAGCCACCTCAGCTGGCACCTCTCGATGTGGAGGAGCAGCGGGTCTACTCCAAGCCCCTCCCGGATAACAGAGCTTCTTGCCCTATCTCTAAGGGAGAACCTAGCCACCCTGCGGAGAAAACTCATTTCAGCCGCTTGCACCCGCAATCTCATTTTTACATCATCATAAACAATGAAAATAGCTTTACTTGTTTAGTATACAAAAGTATTTTAAATGCACATAAAACATGCATATGTGCTCATATTTTAGAATGAAAGCTCATTCATTGAGTCAGTCAGGCCTGTCCAATGTGATGAAAGAGCGCCACACCGCCACCATGTGGTGCTGTTTTGTAAATGAATAAATGAGCGCTTTTATTTTTCACTTGTTTTGAAGTAGTTTATTCATCCAGATTTGATTTTGAAAAAGTAATTTCCGTTTAAAATCAAGACATGAAGTCAGATCTCATGATAGTTGTTTCTCTGGCGTTAGGTAGGCCTTTGATTCCTGCAGCTGAAAATAAAATGTGTCAAACTTCGAACGTAACATCAACACTTTATTAGGAAGAATAAGATTTTAGTCCAAGTATAATTAACAACTCTTTAAAGATGTCTAGATTATTTCAAATGATCACTGAGTGAGGTTACGATGTCATTATTTAATTGCAGTTTTATTGCAGTCACATTCTAGTCTTTTAGTCACCGTGAAAGGAAGATTGTAATAATAGGAAGATAAAATAATGCCATAATAACGTAGGTCCACATTTTTGCCGAACTTTCTTCCAATGTGCAGAAAAATTATGAGATATTATTACATCAGCAAGCCAGAGTTGCCTTCTGCAGGAATTAAATGTTTTTGTATCAGCTTGTTAGGACTACAAAACCAGGCTACAAAGACAAACATCCCTCTACACTACACACTTACTTCTTACACTTTACATGTTTAAATGTTAAGCCCCTGTCAACTGTAACTCCTATATCTTATGGCTGCAAATGAGATCAGTGGAGAAAAGTCCATTGTTAATGCAAATTTTATATGTTTCTAATATCTGACCCAAGCATCACCATCTCCACTCTTTGGTAGCTACAGTCCTACAAATTTGACCTGTCTCCCTGCTTAAACATATATATTTTTAAAAATCAGTAATTAACAGGCTTCTGCAGAACTCACTGTAGTATGGAGATGATTGAATCATTTCATTCAGGTGTGCTGGAATAGAGAGCATGTAGAACAGAGGTCACTAACTCCATCCTCAAGGGGTACCATCCTGCAGATATTAGCTGTTTCTTAACAGCCCTGTGCAGAGATAAGGAGAGGATTAGATGATCCCATTCAGGTGTGGTAGTGCAGGAAACACAGAAAACTAGTAGGATGGTAGCCCTCCAGGACTGGAGTTGGTGGACACCTGCTGTAGAACATGCAGGTGGTAGCCCTGAGGAAGCTGTACAACATTTTGGAGACAAACAACCACCTGGATGTTTTTTAGTCAGGCTGTGGAGGAACACAGGGGCGACGTGAGGTTGTCCTGCTCACATCCTTTATTATCTCCAAGTGAGTCCACACAAGAGATTACAACACACAAAATGTATATGAATCACCCCCCCCCCCCCCCCCACACACACACACACACACACACACACACATATCACATCCTGTCTCTGGGTGTGAGTGGAGCCCCCTGGTGGTCTGCCTCAAGGCTTTAGACAACGCCACAGCACTGACTTCAGTTATTAAATGATATTCATACAAAACATCTGTGCTGGTGATGATTGATCTCAGTGCAGCTTTTGATATTGTTGACTACAACATTCTTCTTAGGCTATCACCTATCATGCACAGTCCATACTTGGTTTCTGATCACGTGCTGAAGAAGGTTCTTATTGTTTCTATTGGTGATCACAAATCAAAGCTGATCACCATGACGTGTGAGGTCCTCAGTTGGCCTCATCCAGAAACCTGCGACCTTCTTGCTGCGAGTCATCATGTGTTCCAGAAGAAACCACAGTACTGAGTGGGAAGTGCATCAACAGCCTGGCAAAATATCTGATTATGGCACTGGAGATGGTTTTCATATGAAATGTTATATATCTAAGCCATAAGTAACAAAAGACTATTAGATTTACCAGCCCAGCAAAACATTATTTACTTTTATTACTATTATTGACTTTTGTTATACGTGGACTGGGGCCAAAATTCAGCCCAGGCATTTTTACAAATAGTCGGCCATCAGAGCGGAGGGAGGATGCCGCTGACTGTGAGAGCAGGGGGTTGGGGGTGCCGCTGCTGGCATACTTGCCTCTGTGCATCGAGTCACTGACTAGTGTCAGTGACTTTACAGCAATCCTCTTACTAAGCAAGCATGTAGCGATAGGGGAGAGGAAAACTGCCTTTTAACAGGAAGAAACCTCCAGAGGATCCTGGCTCAGAATAAACAGCCATCCGCCACGACTCACTGGGGATTGAGAAGACAGCGCGCGCGTGCGCGCACACACACACACACACACACACACACACACACACACACACACACACACACCTAGCAATGTGTCTATGGTTACATTGTGATTTCTAAGTAAATATTCTATTTGGTGAGAGATAAACTTTATTGTATTTATCCTAGTGAATCTATAATTAAACGGGTAAACTAGTAGTAGCACATTCAATGTCAAGGAAAGTAAAATGTTATCAGGAGAGGGAGAATGTTTAAGTGGTTAGCAACAGTGTGCTAGACGATGGCCCCCTCCATGAGGCCACCACAGCTCAGCAGAACATCATTGTAGCTTCTTCTGGGGAGAAAAACACTTAAAGAAAAAATAAACAGCTGAAATAGCAGGAAATAATACAGTTAAAGAGCAAATTGTAGAAGAAAGTAGTCGAGTGTGGAAAGTGGTCAGTGTGTCCTCGAGCAGTCTAAGCCTATAGCAGCATAACTACAGAGATAACTCTGGATAACCTAGCCTTTTAGGTGGAGGCATGATGGAGGCAGGGCAAGGGAGAGCCGTCTTTACCGACTGTATTAAGAAATGTATTAACTTATTTAATTTATATTGCACACAGTGAGTGTTCAGTTGTCTTTCACAATCAATCTGCTGCTAAAACATGTATATATCAGCCTTAATAATCGGCTTTAAATAACGGCCATCGGCAACAAAAATCTTTAAAAGTTGGCATCGGCCTTAAAAAAACCATATCGGTCGGCCTCTACTTTTGACACACTCATAAGAAAGGCAGAGTTGTTATAGGGCTGGTTGAAACATGACAAAAAAGCTAAATTAACACGGGCATAAGCGTTTCCATAAACTTCCTCGGTCCAGGTATAAGCACTGGGGTGATCGCTCTTTTTCAGTGGCAGCTCCTAGACTCCGGAACAAACTCCCCACCAACCTTACTTTTTTCTCTCTTTTTCATTGATTAGCATTAGCATATCACAATGCTGTTAGCATATCACAATTGGGCTGCATGGTGGCGCAGTGGTTAGCACTGTTGCCTCGCAGCACGAAGGTTGCAGGTTCGAAACTCAGCTGCGGCCTTTCTGCGTGGAGTTGCGTGTTCTCCCCATGCATGCGTGGGTTTCCTCCGGGTACTCCGGTTTCCCCCACAGATCACAACGTGCCCTACAGGTTATAAATTGTAAGTCGCTTTGGATAAAAGCGTCTGCTAAATGAATAAACATAAACAATGCCATTGAATTAAAGGCTGTTGCAGACAGAGTAACACACAAAAAAGGCCAATCAAAAGGTATTGGCTGCAGCACATGCTTGTTATGCCAACCCTTTTAAAGAAAGCAAAAAACTTTATGGTTCATATACATAAGGCTTAACGCCAATGGGAAGAACAAGACATATCTAAAGAAAAGAAAAGAAAAACAAGATTAAATTAACTTTCCACCTTAGATAAACATATACATTAGGCTAATTTCATAACATATATAAGAAATATAGATAACAAGACCAAAGTTTCAATACTATTATCTTGTATCTTTCATTCATGTTTTATATATTCTTCTACTAATCTAGTTTTCAACATATTTTTAAACACATAGAGTGGGCTACACATTTTTAAACAATTTTCATAACTGTTCCACAAATTAACTCCTCTAACAGAAACACATCTGTTTTATATTAGTCCTTATCTTTTTCTTTTTAAAATAATCAGTTCCCCTTAAGTCAAACTGATTGTCTCTGACCTCAAATAGGTTCTGAATACTACTGCAAAGTAAATTATTATGTGCTTGGTACATTATTTGTGCCATTTTATATTCGATTAGAAGGGTCTTCAAATTAACAAACAAAATGTTAGCGTCCAACTACAGAATTGCCACTTTTAAGCGCAAACTCAAAACTTATGTTTTCCAGCAGAATAGGGCTTTTTATGGCGGACCTCACATTTAGTTTTGTGTCTTATTTTATTTATTGATTTTAAGGTTTCCGTATTAATATTTTTAATGTGATCTTAAATTGATTTTATTTTTATGGTTTTTACCCTTATTCTTATGTTTAAGCACTTTGGTCACTTTCCAGGGTTGTGGAAAGTGCTCTATCAATAAACTTGATTGATTGATTGATTGATTGATTGATTGATTGATTGATTGATTGATTGATTGATTGATTGATTATGAAAACACTTTAGTTATATACTAATTGCATCTGTTGACATTATTTATAGTTAAAATGCTTTTTTAGGAAACCCTTTTCAGTCTCATTTTGATTCATGGAGATCACGTCAAGACCCCCAGAATTGGGGAACCAGTCCGTAAGAGTAGACTTCCCGTCAGATCGGATCCTGTTGGGTGGTTGGCATCAGTCCTGTAACGGATTTATCCTACAGGCCTTTCCCTCCCTCCAATCCAAGGCCTCCTCACCCAGACTGGCACACCCACCCAGCCGTCACCGAGTGGAGTCATGTGGGCCTTCTGGGCTTCCTGGTCCTTCAGCTCCGCCTCGCGTCGATCTGGCCGGACAGGGGGAAACACTTCTCACTTAAAGAACAAAAGCAGCGACGGGACCGACCGAAGGGGGAGGAATCAACGGCGCTTCGGTTTCATCCCAATAATCTCCTGGACTGGATGTTTGTGTTTCTGACGAGATTTAACCGGCGATTGAACTCCTACAACGGGCGACAAACTTGGTCGCCTTTGAATCCTGACCGTAATCCGTCGATGTGCCTGATAAATAAGACAAGGGTCAAACAAATAGATGGACGGCATTGTTTCCTCGGTGCTTCTTTAAAACTTCGGCCGCGAACAGGCAGGTGGTGGGGAGCACGTTCCTGAGTTTCTTTAGTCGTCGTGTCGTCAGTCGGACAGTGAAGATAAAGGGAAATTTAGTCAATTTGGGTAAGTTTATTTTTATGTTTCACTGAAGCGTGTCTAACGACGGAGTGCGCCTGTGCAGACGGAGTGAAGCGTTTTAGTTAGTACGCCATTGGGGGGGTGCGCTGGACCGCTATTGTACTGCCACTGGGAGCAACTTTCCTGTTTTTGTTTATCTAAACTAAAAGTGTTTATTTATTACTCCAGTGACCGAAACTCACCGAGAGTCTGAGGGGGTTGTCCGCGGATTCACCCCGGTGGGTTTAGGTGCGTCACCGGTGACTAGCCGTGATTAGTTGGCTGTTTGTTGCTCAGAAACATTCGAGTCGTGATTTAAGCTACTTACGTGGTTCGGCCACGGTCATGGCGTAACCTCCCACCTAAATACGCAATACTTTCTTTGTTACCAATGACGGCCCTGGGAATTAAATAGAGCTCTGAAGTGAGACGCCAAGTTCGAAACACTTCATTTGGATTCACACATGAAAAGTGTTTTAAAAAAAATGTGAAATGGCAGATTCAGCTGTTTATGTTCATCAGTTTATTTGATGTTGTCCTCTGAACAAGCTCGATGTGACAGTGTTGTTTTTAACACCTGTTGCTTAAAGATAAACCCTTAAACTTTTTCCCCATATGAACTGTTGGATACGGATAGTGTGCATAATGGGCCTCCATGTGCATTTATTTGGGTTTGACTGATGCTTTTTATTTTCCACAGGTTTCCGCAGTTGTATCATTGCTGGTGAAGGGGCCACGCTCATTTTTCAAGACTTAGAACTTGGAAGTGGAACAAAGCCTGACTAGGAAGGGTGAGAAAGTAGACAGTGATGGATTCCTTGTAGATTTTAATTCCCTGTGCTCCCACTCTTTGGAACCAATCCCCCCACTCACGCAAAACAAAAGTCATTCACCACACTTTGGGGGGAGGGGAGAGTCGGTCTGGATGGAGGATACGACTAGTTTTATTGAGAATTTGGAATAAGGAGAAGAAAAGGGAAGGGCGACAGATGTCAGATAATTGACTCTTGAGAATGAATGAAGAACAGAAAGTTCTTAAACATTGCCTACTTAACAAATCGTCCCTCACTGCAGTGATCTTATCTTTGAAGTAAAAACTGTTTGGTAGCAAAAACAAAACAATTTTATCGTTGTTTTTGTCTTCTTTCTAGGAGGTGGAACATATTTGATCGCTCAGATGGCCTCATACATTGAGTATAATGGCAGTGACGAACTAATCATGGACATAGATGACCCAATTGAAATTAGAGTAACAGAGATAGACTGTGAAGAAAAGGTTGAAGCGAAACGGTCTTCAAAGAAGCTGCACCGCTCTGTCAACTTGGCCAAAAGCAATGCAAGTAATGTGACTAGTTTCACCACTAATAACAACTCGGTCGTGTGCCTGCCTCTCGTCTCAGAGGGACTCAAACTGGTGTGGACACAGTCTGATCAGACCAGAGAACTTGATTCAATCCCAAAACTGGTCCAAGCGTTTAACTTATTTCCATACCCATCATCCAAGGAGGTTAGTGCACTGGCCCGGGCATGTTCCTTGCCGCTAGACAAAGTCAAGGTGTGGTTTATGGTGCAGAGAATTAAATATGGCATTAGCTGGTCCTCTGAGGAAATTGAGGAGACAAGAAAGAAGCTAGCAGTGCCTGGACTTTGTGATGACTCCACAGAAATAAGTGAAGCTGAACTAAAGAGTAAAAGTAAAGGTATAGATGAATTTGTAATTGATGATAAGGATAGTGAAGAAGAGGTGGTTGCTGTCACTATCCTTGCTCCCGAAGCAAAGAAGCCCAAGAATCAGTCCCCAGATTCATACAAATCCACTGCCCCTTGTTTCAGTTCCACTCTTCCACCTCCACAGGATTCATACTTCTACCATCCACCAACAGACACTTCAGCAAGCGCAGCAGCCGATGTCTCCCTTGACCTATCAGAGTCTTCTTCACGACAGAATCGCCACGGACGTTATAAAAAATCCAAAGCTCAGCTTGCAGCTCTGCGGAAAAGCTTTCTGAGAGAGAATTGGCCAGCAGAGACGGAACTGAGACGTCTGCAGGACGAAACCGGGCTGAGCCGCAACGACATTCGTAAATGGTTCAGTGACAGCCGCTACCAGTTGAGAGTTGGTCGAGGAAGTCTGGCGGCGGCTCAGAGCTATTCTAACAAAACTGCTGCTGAGAGTAAACCTGACCAGCAACCTCAACCTCTCTCACTTACTAACCCAAAATCTCGTCAGGTAAATGGGGTGAAAACTCAAGAGGTAACACGCAACAGTGGAATTAGAAATTCACATTTTTTCCAGACTTTTTTGTCGAACAGCCTAGAAGCTTTTGGGGAAAGGGTACATGAGACACAAAGTCACGAAGTGAAGGAGGAGCTTTCTGGAGATGGAGACACTTTCAAAGACGAGGAACAAGGTGATGAACAACCTTTACAGTTGACCAAGAACTGCAAGAATGAACCAGAAGTTGTGGAAATAAAACTGTCTCCCTGTCGTTCGCCCTCTGTCAGTCCACCACCTGCCACCTCACCCACTAAACCACCTTCACCCAAATTCCACACATCAAGGAAGTCCGTACATTCAGCCAGAACCAGCCCCTTACAGGCGCCCGCGTGTGTGTCAGGAGCGTCAACATCTACATCTCCTGCCCTCACTCCTGCAGGACGACCAAGGAAGACCAAGGAGCAGTTGGATGTGTTAAAGCAACACTTCTTGGGGTGCCAGTGGCCCACAAGTGAAGAATACACTGAACTTGTTAAGCTTACAGGCTTACCCCGAGCAGATGTTATCCAGTGGTTTGGGGACACACGGTACGCTGTCAAAAATGGACAACTGCGTTGGGTTAAGGGCGTGCGTGATCAGTTCTTAGAACTGGCTGCTCAGCAAGGTAGCAGTGGTTTGGCAAATGGAAATGGTGCGTTCCCTCGTGGAGGGGGTGGCCGCAAACGAAAATCCGGTAGAGCGAGTACAGATTCTCCTGATCTTCAGCCATTGGTAACGTATTACCTTACAACAGGCTCACTACATGAAAAAGATCTTGACATACTATGCAAGAAATCTCGAATGAGCTACCAGCAAGTCCGAGACTGGTTTGCAGCTCAGGAAGTTGGAGAGCCTGACCAAGAACATGTATAAAGACACAAAGTGGGGTGCTTTAACCATCCTCTGTGGTTTTTGTTGCTTTAACTGAGGCAGGTATATGAAATCCAGTCTTCCTGAAACAGCCCAAAGTGAGCTTTATGTATTTTTATATATGTGTGTGGATGCTGCATTTCTTGCTTGTCCTAATATATTAGACTTGATTTATATTTGTACTGCCTATCTTTTTTGTAAATGGGACAGTAACCTGTACACTGGTTTGATATATTTTTGAACTAATTTTTTTAGTTACCTCTACAGTCGTTTTCTCATCTTATTTGTAGCAGCATAATTTAAGCTCTTTGTACTGTTGGTAGCAGCTAATTTACTGCTCCGGGAGTAAAGAAAAGAAAAAAAGTCTAAAATGACAAACTCACTGACTGGTAAATTTGTGTATTCATTCCTTTTCCAGATGATCTCTCATGAAAAAGCACACTGGGCATGTTCTCTTTAAGTTAACATCTTGCACTTTGGTTACAGAGCCTGCTGCCGTTACATTATTTAAATTCATTCATTTCACAAAGTTTGAATTCATTATTGATAGCTTGCACTGGAATCAAATATGCTTTAAAAACTGCATAAAAAGACATTTCAACTTTTCTAATATCCTTTAAATCACGCTGTTGTGATATTGTACTTATTTCAATAGTTTGCTTGTTTAATTTTCAACAATGAAGTGGTTAAACAGACACTACCACATTATGATGGTGACCTATACAGTCTCTGATCCAGTAAGTATTATGATTTTGTTTTTGACAGGCGGTGTAACCTGAAGGTTTATCATGTAGATTAACTCAGCGGGCAAAAATGTTGTATAAATAAAAAAGTTCAAATCCAAACTGTGGTTCTGGTTTTTCAGCTTGCGTCGTGAACGATGGAGCAGAAATGTATAGCTCAGTGTACGTAAAACTTCAAAAGTTTAAATACTTTAAGTGGATCCAGTGAGCTCAGTTCTTGCCCAGGCAAATGTTAAAACCCCAGAAACTTGACTGAGCATCACTTCTTCACTCTGTTAGTCATAACATGTCCGTGTCTTCCTGTGCCCGTGTTTTTGCTTTATTCCTTCCCGTTTGAAACAAAACTGATTAGCAGCACAGTTATGTTACTAGAAACGAGTAAAAAGTTTGCATTTCTAACCCAGTGTGTTTTAATTAATCCAACTGATAATTATTTTATGTAGATTCTGTCTTTAAAGCCAAAAACATGTCTGAGAAATTGTGAAAGTGTTTGTTTTCAGAAAGATAAACAAACACAAGTTCAGTTAAGGTTTAGACATCTTGTTTTAATGTCACAAAAACTCCACAAACATGTAAAATAACTGTTAAGCAAATCCAAAATGATTGAAGTGATAACACGTGTCTAGTGAACAGGTGTGTGTGTGACTGACAGACTCAACAAACACGTTCCCTGAGTTAGTTGTAGTTTAATCATTGTCTGGGTGACTGTATTGAGAATCCATTCATAAATGGGAACTGGAAAGCAGGAGTCTGGGCTCTGGGATGACAGAAATGAAGTGACTCAGTTCTGAGGGGAAATCAACCTGTTGGGGATGACTTAAGAAAGCTTGACTCACCTCGTGGGAGTGCTGTAGGACGATGGTGTTCCTTTAGTACCAGAGATGAACAGATAGTTTAATAAAAATTTATTTCTCTCAGATAAAAAACTAAACCCGGCACTTACTGTATTCATGAAGAGAGCTGCGGCTGGACACCGAGGCACCCGATGCAGGAGTCTGACGAGACAAAAACAGGGTGAAGCTCTTTGTTTTGTGTTTCTGTAAATCTATGAAGTCAGAGACTTACGGCAAGGGAAAGCCCTCTGTCTTGGATCCACCTCAGGGACTCCGCTGAACCCACATGACTTAGGGTGCAAAATAATTAGGTTTTATGACATCGACAAAACAGTCCACAAAAGGATGATAAAGCTTACCTCAAAGCCCTTGGACGAGGAGTAACTGGTAAAAGTAAAGTGCATTTACGTAGAGGACCATTTAATAAGCAACTAACAATCAGTCCTAAAACAAATGTTCTGTGGATCTGTGAGGTTACCTGGAGAAGCAATGGCCACAGGAAGTGAAACCCTCTTTGCCCTGCAGGTTCAAACGCATTACACAGGTTAAGGACCACTACATGATTGCTCAGGATCAAATGAATAAACAAGATGTTACCCAGGGGTTTGAAATTGTCCTGGAGAAACCTGTGGAGCATAAACCATTGGTTAGCTGCTAAAATTCACACTAAGTCTATTAGAGGCCGACCGATGTTGGGGTTTTAGGGGCGATGACGATTTTTTAAACAATTTTGTTGCAGATGGCCTATACATATATATATATGTGTGTGTGTGTGTGTGTGTGTGTGTTTTAGCAGCACATTGATTGTGAAACACAACTGAACACTCACTGTGTGCAATATAAATTAAATAAGTTAATAAATCTCAAAATATTTATTGAACTTCAAATATAAAACAAACTCAAAACATTAACAATGTGCAAACTGTTTCAGAACAATAGAAAAGTTAACAATAACAAATGAAACAGATTCAGTTTTTTTTTTAAGTGTTTAAAATAAAGATAATCAAACGGTACCCAGAAGAATGGTGCAAAATAGTGGCTGGTCGAGGTAGAATCTTCAATTTAAAAAAATCACAAAGTAAAGTAGAAAAAATAAAATATAAATTGTACATTCAAATTGTGCAAGCAAGAAACGCCGAACTTAGAGGGATAGTCCACCCCTTAGATAAGTGAGAAAAAGGATTTTGTAGCTAACAAGCTCAGCCATTCTCCTAAGTTTAGCTTTAGCTTAGCGTAAAACAATGTAAGTAAAAGGAAGGTCCTAACCTAGAGGGCTGGAATATTCCCTCAGGTGTAAACAATGAAAAAGGCGCCTGAAATTTTTTTATTTTTATCGACTTTTAAAAATAATTTCTGCCGATATAGAAAAAATTAAACATATCAGTCGGCCTCTAAAATCTATACTGTTTCACTCTAGATAACTTATTACCTTTCTCTGAGAAAGAGGCTTTTTCAGTTCCATCGTTTCCCTTGTCAGCTCCATCAGCTGCTTTTTCAACTCAGCGTTTTCTCTTTTCAGCTCAGAGAGCTGCCTTTTAACGAGGGATGGATGGAAAAAGGTTGCAGGTGGAAGTTTAATTCACAGCTGTAACATAATAAGAACACAGTAAAGTCACCTGTAACTCTGCTCTGTGACTTCCTTCAGACGCCTCTCCAGTTCTGAAGACTTAGTTCTGAAGTGAGAAATGATTCTCTCCATCTGCTTCCGCTGGAAATGAGCAATCTGGGGGAAAAAGAAGACATTGTAGCTTCTAAAACCAACATCGGCAAACTGATAAATAGCGACGACGATTAAAAAAAATGTTGTCTTTACAACTATAAAGGACCGACCTGTGATAAGTTTGCCAGTCTTGTTTGAATGAGTTTGCCAGGATCCTTGAAAAACACTTTTTCTTGTGGCTTCATCTGAAACAAAACAGCATTTCAATATAAAAGCATTGCTGCATCTCTACTATCTGTCAGCAATCTGCTGGAAACAAGTCAGTGTCAACCTCGTCGGTGATGGCCAGGTAACTGCAGCTTGCTCTGCAGACGCTGCACTGCTCTGCAGGAAGAGAAACAAACATGTGAGGCCTAAAAAAAACTCAAACAAAACCATGTTCTATTGCAAAAGGAAAACAACGCACTCTCACGCGATTTAATGCAAGCTTCACAGCAGATGTGTCCACAGGTGGACACTGCAAACTTTGACCCTTTCTTTGTGAAACACTGGTTACAGTGGAACCAGTCCATCTTCAGCACCTTCGGTCTCCTCGTCTGTACAGAAAGATCAAAACTTAACTTTTGACCCCATTTACGCAAAGAAACACAAATAAACTGTGACTAGGAATCAAACAGCAATGCTTGTGGAATAAACAAAAATCCTTAGTACTGCTGCCACTCTACAAGTGACATGGATTTACATGACGATGGAAGTAACAGAAAGACCATTATTGATAATAAATCGTCGCTAGTAGTATCAGGAAGTGCTTTAAAGAAGTCACATTATTTGTTTTCCGTTAAAATGATCTGTATTTCCTCTCCAAATGTAAACAAGACAGAAATGGTTGAGTATTGTTTGCGAAATTTCATGAACGCTTCACATCCTGAAACCACGCAAATAAAATAAACGAAGTGAACAATGTGGATTTAAATGCTGTGGTACTAACAGCATATACTGTTTTCCAATTTCTCCTATTTTAGCTTTTATTTATTTTTTTGATCACGTTTGAATATTTCAGATCAGCAATAGACAAAGATAACCTGAGTAAATGTACAACTCAGTTTTCAAACTATGCCATATTTGAAAAGGAGAACATTTCTCCCCCCCAAAAAACCTGGACTAAAGTAATGAACTGGTTGTAAAACTATTGGCAGCAACAGCTGTGTTGTGATAACAGGTCATGTGACCATTACACTGATGGGTCTTTACATAATTGTTTTAATTGAGCCACAGTGGCGGGTTTGCTAGCGTGGACAACCTTTTTAAGGTGAAAGGTCAATGATTTCCTTCAGGGTTTTCTGGTCAAGCACAGAATCCATGGTTCCATCAATTCCAGACCATCGCACTACCACCACCACGTTTGTTGGCATGTTATTTTAATCCAGCGTTAGTTTTACACCAGATTTAACATCACACACCTTCCAGAAAGTATGACTTTCAGATAAACGTCTGATGCTAGTTTTTGCTAGCTAGGTAAAAACTGGACAAGTCAACTCAAGTTTATTGTAGCCGGAGGTTAATAAAGCTAACACTCACTGTCCATTAGCTACAGCTAACCAGTCCAGACTTTTAGTTTTAATATACCATCCAGGGTTCAACAGGTACAAAATAACTTTAATTACAAGTTTAATCCTGTTTTAATTACAAGTTTTATCAAGTTTAATGACGTTTGTGGAGAAACGTCATTAAATTAGCTACTAAACGATTTTGCTAGCTAGCTTAACAGCTAGATGAAACGTGTATAGCTAAAAACCAAACATAAGTATGACGCCAATCCAGGATTACGTCTAAAAGATTACCCTTCCTTTCCCAATTACCTGTAGGAAAACCGTTCCGTTTTTTTGAGCAAGTGAGACGTTTCGGCTTTACTTCCGCCTCTCCAATCTTATTCGCCACGGATTGGTGGATTCTCGATTTACATTTTACTGAGCATTCCGAAGAGTAAAGTTTCAAGTTAAGCATAAAGTTTGAAAAAAAAAAAATCAGTAGGGGGGGGGGGGGGGCGTCAATAGGTTCATGTAAAGCACGTGTATTCGAGTACAAATTACATCTGAGACAAATAGGTGCCTTTGCATTGCAAAGGCAACGTTTTAGCTGGAAAGTTTCACTGCAGAACTTAATAGTATTTACATGAGTACTAATTTTAAAAATTTTCCTAGCTATTTATAAAAGCTACAAGTAATTCAGCCTTAGATTCACCCTAATCCTGTGGCAAGTTCCACTTTTCAAAATCTATGCTTTACATTTAATGTGATTTGCGTCAAGGCCAAATATCAATTTTAGTACTAGATTTTAGAATCTTCAGGTTATCTCTGGAAAATGTGGGTTCTTACAGCAAGCAAGGCATTTTTTGTGCAGCCACAGGCATTAGTGTTAAAGGCTAAGCAAGAAATATGGCATGATTTAGTTTCATCTCTTTAATATCAGCAAGACAAGGTATACAAGAAATTAAATTTGTTCAGTAGATGGCGGTCCATTCCGTTCCCAATAGATGCTCCAGTTTATTCAGTGATGGTTAGTGGCCCAAGGACTGCCTTTTGAACAAAGCCAGTCTTTTCTGTGGAAGAAAATAGTATAAGACAACTAGTACATTTGCAGAATTTGTTTAATTCATACCTGATCCCAGACTCCTCTTCTTTCTGGACTTGCAAGTAGATTCACAGCAGTCACACAACCCACTGTACACAGGATTGTCCAGCAGCTCCCAGCTAATAGAAAAGTAGAGGTCAACTGCTTTTACAGGCATCCTCCAATGTTCAGTTAATAAAATGAGTTACCCATGATCTGCTACATAGTGGCAGGCTTTCTTTGTCTCATCAAGACTATTGGGGTCCCAAGCCATAATGCTGCAGTGGATGTAGACCTAGCCAAAGAAATTTTAGTTTACCCTATTTACCATTTTAGTCCGTTTAAAAAAAAAAAATCACGTTACCTCCTGTCCCAAAGCAAATCTAAACGCTTGGAGGGAAAGCATCAAATCGTTCACATTCTGCCTTTCAAATCTTGATCTTGAAGTTTTGCTGTCCACTAAACATCTGCATCGCAAACAGACCAGAGTTACTTTACAGCATTAAGCAGAAGACCTCAAGCACAAGTAAAGCTCAAGTACCCCTTATTGGTGATAATTTTATACACTTCAGCGCTTGGCAGGAGGTCTGGTGTGGTGGTGGCAACACACTCCTCAAGCAGTACCAGCAAGGGCTGATGGTTCTCCTGCTCCACACTAGCCATGATGGGGATAATTGAACCCAGGGAGAACTCCGTAGATTCAGCAGGGCCCGAGAAGTCAGCTTTGGTGCAGAGAATACATTTAGTTATGGTCACACATTAAGTCAACAATCACTCCACCCACCATTCATTAGTTCCAGATGAAACATCAAGTCTTCAACTCCATAAGTAGAAAACACTGGGTCATAAATCATGGGGTACCAGTCCTTGGGCCTGAAAGGTTTAAGGTTATTAGTACTTTAGTACTACATTTAGAGTAGATTAAACTAAGATGTACCTCTTATAAGAGCAGACAACTGGAAGAGCAAAGGGGAGCACACTGGAGTCAGGAGAAGACGTGTAGATCAGATCATTGCTATAAGTTAGCTCATCTCCAGTAACCTTTAAAATATAACACATTATAGCTTTAGCCCTCATGCACACTACCATGTGGGAGGACACTTAACTTCAGTACATGCTAGCTCCACAGAGCAGCCCCTGCCAAAATTGATACTCATGGTTCTCTTTCTACAAGACACATACAAACATTCTTTGAATCATGCACAATGAAAAGTACAGGTTACCAGTTTCCTGAAGCTGCAGTCATCAAATTCCACATTGAAGGCCACCTCCCGTGCTGTGAAGCTAGTAGGGAAGCAGCTACCAAGCCGGAACAGCGAGAAGTCTGCCTGTGATCGGGGGTCAGTCCAAACCAGTGTCATGTAGTCAGTCCTGCAGTCCAGCTTCATTTCTATAAATGAATTAAAGATTAGCCACATGATACATTTCAATGCAACACACATAATTACATTCAGATCAAGCCTTACCTGCATGAACTAAGCTGACAGCCACCAGGCAGGAGAGGAGAGCACAAGACCAGAACAGAGCCATGATGACTGAATACCTTACACCACACCTGGAGGTGGTTTTATTGTGTCTGACAGGTGCATGCCAATCAAAGGGAACAGCTTTCACCTGGTCTGAGTCTGCAACACTCACAGGTGCAATCAGGGAATTAGGGTCAACTTTTTTAAATCCAAGAATTTCATCAGTTATTCTTTCAAAGAGAAGTTTTGAAGCTTGGTTAGAAGAAAATCAGCAAAGCACTGAAGTATCACAAAAATGCCAGGTTGATTTATTTAATGTAAAATGGTAAATGGCCTGTAATTGATATAGTAATGGAAACTGAGCAGCAGCCAAAGGGTCATGCTTTGACTTGAGGTTGTTTGGAGGTTGGATGCTATGCTTTCTAAGTCAACCTCAAATGGATTACATAGCAGTTGGAATCTGGATTTCTGGGCTTCAAAGGCAGCAAATTGCCAGTCTCTAGGTCCTTACCCATAGCTTACCCTCCTCAAGACTGGTAGCTTGGATGCTAATCACTGTCAACAGTAAAGGAGATTACTGTGCGTTCCAGTTGTTCTTGAATCTCGGAATTTCTGAGCAGGAAATGATGTAACAGGCTCGCTTTGCGTTCCAGCTTCCAACTTGGAAAAAATGGATGCCACCAGCGTTGTTGAATACTAAACCAAATTCGACGGTTGCCACATACAACCTGAAAAACTACAAATCAAATGTAAAAAATATAAACGGCAGGAAAAGTAAAAACCATAAACAGCGGTCAATTTTGGCGGCAGTGTTACATTTTTGAACAACATAACTATTGATAACAACAATAAACAACTTACCGGTGCTGTTAAATTGCAAAAAGAAAGAAAAAACAGAACATATAAACGAGAGAAAAAATAAAGACAATAACTACTTCCTGGTAGAACTGGGCACAGCCATCTTTAAATTTGTGATCTTTGGGTCACTGTGAAATCTATGAGCCCGCAGTTCAGAATTCTGAGTTCATTGTGTCATTTTCGGCTGACTTATCTCAGAAAAACAAGTTCTTAGGACAACTGGAACGCACCATTAGCGGTCTTGAACAAAGCGCTAACACAGCAAAGTACTCTGGGATCTGTAGCATTAGCGTAATATGCGCTGATGCGCCAGTTCTAGCATACATGTGATATATGGCCTTGCAGGCCAAATAAGAATACACTGGGGGCCAGATTTGGCCCGGGGGCCTGAGTTTGACACTGTGTTGTAAAATGTAAATTTTATTATTATTTTTTGTCAAAAATAAAACCCAGCTAAAAAAGTAGAACAAAAAAAAATAATGTGAAAAGGAAACAAACAAAAGACAAAAACGATATCAGCAGAAAAAAAAACATTTAATGGACTGGGAAGACACAAGGATCATCACAACAGAACAACACAATTTCAAATGATGGATTAAAGAAGCAATCAAGATCAGGAAGCATGAACCCAACACCATGAGCAGAGATGGAGGAGTGTATACACTGGATCACATATGGGATAAGATCATCAACAAAGAGGGCACGGGCAGTGGAGGGCGACATCATCTTCTACTGAGGAAGGCACTAGTGGGAGCAGAAACTGTCAGTGTCATTAATAAAACTTACTTAAAAAAAATCTAATGGAGCTCAGCGGCTGATCGGTGGTGGGTAACCATGGCAATAGAAAGGTCTGGACATTGCAATTTTATTGAGCCTGGCATCAAGGTGCTTTTGACTGATGCAGGGGAATGAAAAAGCGATTTATTGCCTTCCAGTGGCATGGTGTCATTGCAGCGATGAATTGTACAGCGGAGCTGTGGATCAATCACAGAAAACATAAAAAGAAAAGACAGACGGAGGCAAAGAAGAATATGGCAATAATCAATGATGCCATTCGAAGTGGCTGCTTTATGGTGCTCAGGAATTGCTCATTTATACCAGATCTAAATGTAACATTAAATTGAAAAAATTATTTAAACCCAAAAAGGCTTTAGGCAGAAAACTACATATTTTTTATTTGCATCAAATGAATAATGAACCGTCTTAAGGAAACCCGACAGTGCTGCAGGTGCAGCAGTGCCTGGTTCACAGCAATTCAGGATCTGCCACGACAAATAAAAGCCGTAAGTTTTATGGGGTAACGGTGGCAGAGGAGTTGAGGGCTCACCGCGTAACCGGAGGGCTGCAGATCTGCGCTCAGTCTGTCATCGTTGTTGTGTCCTTGGGCAAGACACCACTCTCCTGAGGGACCGGTGGTGCCTGTGTTCGGCAACCTTGCCTCTGTCAGTTCACCCCAGGGCTGCTGTGGCTACAATATAGCTCATCACTGCCACTGTGTGAAAGGCTGAATAACTGATGTGTTGTAAAGCACCTTGGGGAGTTGTAAGACTCTAGAAGTTGTTGAATAAATGCAGGCCATTTACCATTTAGTCTGGTTGAAAATGAGCAAGAAAACACACCGATAGGTCAGTTGAAGATGTACAAATGAATGGAGTCATATCATTTAAAACACAAGTGTGGCCCCTCACACTCGTTAATAGACAATGGAGAAACCTTATACACACACACATGTTTATGTTTATGTATTTAGCAGACGCTTTTGTCCAAAGCGACTTACAAGTGATAATCGGCACATTGCCCTTGAGGCTAACAACAACAATAACAACAACAACTTGACATCAGTCATGGAGAGTAGGGAACAAGGAGTGGACAGTAGAGAGGGAGGACGGGTGCAGGGAGGGTGCTAGTTTAGAAGATGCTCTCTGAAGAGCAGGGTCTTCAGGAGTTTCTTGAAAATTGAAAAGGAAGCCCCTGTTCTGGTAGTGCTTGGAAGGTCATTCCACATTTGTGGAACGATGCATGAGAAGAGTCTGGATTGTCCTGAGCGTGGTGTAGACACTGCTAGCCGACGATCCTGTGATGACCGGAGCGGCCGGGCCGAGACGTAAGCCTTTGCAAGAGGATTCACGTAGATGCGAGCCGTACCATCTCGGACTTTGTATGCTAGTGTTAGCAGTTTGAATTTGATGCGTGCTGCTAGTGGTAGCCAGTGGAGCTCAATGAACAGAGGGGTGACGTGTGCTCTTTTAGGCTGACTGAAGACCAGACGCGCTGCTGCGTTCTGGACCATTTGAAGAGGTCTCACTGTACAGGGTGGAAGACCAGTTAGAAGAGCATTGCAGTAATCGAGGCGGGAGATGACAGTAAATTGCACCAGGAGCTGGGTGGCATGTTGTGTTAGGTATGGTCTGTTCTTTCGTATGTTATACAGCGCAAAGCGGCATGAATGGGCAACAGAGGCAACATGATCTTTAAAGCTCAGGTGTTCATCAATCACAACACCAGGATTTCAAACTGCCTTTGAAGGAGCCAGAGATAGGAAGTCATTTTGGATTTAGATATTGTGCTGCATGGATGGTTTTGCTGAGATGACAAGTAGTTCAGTTTCAGAGAGGTTGAGTTGAAGATGGTGGGATTTCATCCATTTCGATATGTCAGAGAGACAGTTTGATATTTGTGTAGAGACAGCATGGTCATCCGGTGGAAATGACAGAGGTAGGTGTCATCTGCATAGCACATCCTCACAGGGTATTCTCACAAGTATGGACTCATTACCTTGGCTATGGTTGACACTAATGGGCCATTCCCATCTGTACCGGGTCGGCCCGGGCCGGGTAGCCCCAGTCGGCCCGGTTGATTCCACACATCCTTGCCTTAAGCCCATGTGGGCTGATTCTACCCACCAATCAGAGGCTTGCTCTAATGGAAGGTGTGAATTTGCTGTCAGCAGTGGGCGTATTGGCCCTGGTCGGCCTGAAGCAGTACCCCTCGGGAAGAGGGCCGAGAATGAGCCTTGGTTGGCCCGGGAAAATTCCAGGCCACCCAGATATGTAAACAACCTACGCTACCCGGCCCGGGCCGACCCGGTACAGGTGGGAATGGGGCTTAAATGCACCATGAATGAACGTGTGCAATTCGGTGACTATCGTTACTGTTACATATCCGTGTTTGGTGTTGTGATCTCATTTTTGTTTTGTCCCTTTTCTCTCTACAACTGTTTTAAAAGCCACCCAAAATGGCCAATGCAGTTCAAACTCTCAAGGCACTTAAGGAATAGCAGGATATTTTTCTTCTGGGTGGATCATCTGAACCGTTGGTCTGCATAACTGTCAATACTGGTGAAGCTTTCATGCAAGGCCACTGTCGCACATGCTCATTCCTGGGTTAGTTTTCACTTCCTGCATATGCATATTTTGTTTTTGTGGAGTGATACACCTACATCTATTGATTCAACCTTGCCATTCTCAGATACTTTTTAAAATTGCTTGATCAAGTGAAAGTGTCCAAGTCGATGAGAAAGGCCTTCTAAGTGAGAATTAAGCCCAGTGTTGAGATTTTGATTGCGTGCGCTGAAAGCTAAGGTTTGACTCCCCACAGACACCTTCATTGCTGGTTTTCGTCGACAGGTATGCTAAAATTCAGTATGCCATTGAGAAATTTCAGATTACTGCTATAAGTCATCTAAAACTATATTCTAACTTTCCAGGGGAAAAAAATACATACAACTAAACCTAGTGTAGTGGTTGTAGATTTCCCAGTGGAATTACTTCTCATAGGGGGAAGTGCATGCTATAGAAGCTTAATCAAAAAGGAATAAAGGTGTAGGAGTTGGATAACAGCAATATGAGAGTCCTAAAATGCAAAAACTGCGCTTTTATCTTCAAACTGTGTAGAGGGCAGTTTTCCTTAAACTCCCACCTCATCATACCTTTCCACTTCCACATACTAGTGCACATTTTCTAAAGGCTTGTCACAGGATTTAGTTGCTGCAATTTGATTAATTCAAACTGAATAAATTTGTCCCAATGACCAACTACACACACGATCTTTGGATGGGGTTCTTATTTTTAAAAGAATCCCAACCTACATGAAAACTCTAGTTTATGGACAATGCGTGACCTTTGCATAAAAGCAATTTTCAAACCCTCTGAAGATTTAACTCTAGGCCCATCTCAACTTCAAGATTCCAGAGAAGGCAATATATATGCAGCTGTGACGAGCTGTAGAGTTCTTTAGTCTGGTCATTAGAGTAGAGAGAATTTTAAAGTTTAATCATTTGAAAGCCACTATAAACAAAAGTCAAATGAAACATTTTATTTTACAATAAGTAAAGTGTCCATTGCAGTATAACAAATCAAAAGTAGGGATTGTAGACAGCTGCCATCCAAGGTCCTCTAGATCAAAGTGAGCCAGCCAAGGTCCATCAGCTTTGAGCCATCTCCTTGGAAGAAAAAACAAGTCTGTTTGCAGCAGACGTTTTTCCCCTGACAGACTGCTCATACCTCAGTATTAAAGGCAAATCCAGACTCGGGGGAGGTGGTGTTGGACACAGACGATGGCTCGACGATAATGATTGGCCCCAACACAGTTTTGAAGCTCCTGCTGTGAGACTCTACTTTCAGAGGGAAAAAAAATACAATTAAGTTAAAATTAATTTTTTTTTTTTTTTTTTTTAATTAGACCTACCCCATTCAGCTGCTCTTTTGTTGCGAGCGGCACAGACTGAGTCACAGCAGTCACACAAGGAGCTCCGAGATGGGTCATCAAGTAATTCCCATCTGAGAAATCAAGGAACCATGTTCACTTGTCAACTTATACATCTTGGAAGGTTTACATTTGAATTTTGAGTCGAATTAAAAAAAAAAAGTTTATAAAGCCCCAAATCACAAGTCATCCCAAGGCACTTCACACAGTAAACATTCCAGTACAGTTCATTTAGTTTTTTGTAACCCAAGATCAGGGTACTTCTGTCTAAGGTACTCACTAGTATGCAAATTTTACACAATCCCAAGTCCTTTTCTTTGGATGACAGAACTTCACAAGTTACTTACCTTCCATGGTCCTTTACATGACAAGCCTTCCTTTGTTGGTCAAGTTCATTGCTGTCCCACACAACCAGATTACAGTGGATGTACACCTAAACAGCACAAAGTTACTGTAGACCTGAAGCAAATCCAGAGAGAAGGTAGGACTTATCCAGATCGTACCTCTCCTTCCAGACCAAACCTGAATGACTGGAGGTAGAGGATTATGGCAGATGAGTGGTACCTAGGTAGAAACATGGAGTTGCCGGCCCTGCTTTCCAAAAGACACCTGACAAAAAATATATACATATATATATTTTTTTTTAATTAACACAGCAGTCTGCAATCCAATCAAGTTGAATCACATCCTACCCATTGTTGCCAATGATGGGATAAACCTGGCTCCCAGGCTGAAGCTCTGGAGTAGTGGCTGCAACACATTCATCCATGAGCAATAGTAACGGCTGGTGGGCTTTCTGCTCAACAGCAGCCCAGATCGGAATGAATGAGCCCAGGGGGATCACATTGGTCTTCGCGACACCCGTTAATTGCTCTTGAGGGATGGGAAAGCAAGATCAGACAGACATTCTGTCCATAAATCTGAACTTAAAGAGAGCAGGACTTACCATTGAGGAGTGCCATGTGGAAGACCAGCTTACTGCGTCCTGAAGAAGCACCTGATCCAGGGTTTAGAAACTTGGGGACCCACCCTTCAGGTCTAAATGACGGGAATTAAAACTAAACATCCTTTTACTTTAAAAAAAATCAGACAGAACATTGAAAATGAGAACATACCGTTTATAGACACATTTGATGGGGTATTTGAAAACAGCAGGTTTTGGTTTGGCTTGTGGTCTGAAACTCAGTTCATTCTGATACATAATGTGTTTCCCTTTAAACTGCAGAGAAGATGAAGTTAAACTAGAGAATGTGCAGATTTGTTGGATAATGCAGTTACACTTACCTGTTTAATAAACCTGCAATCAGAAAACTTATAATTAAAATGCGCTTCTCCCTCTCCGGTAGGTAGAACTGTCCACCTGGAAGGCATGCAGCTTCCAAGGAAGAAGCGCGCAGCATAAGGCACAAACTGGGGACCTACCCTCCAGAGGACATTCACAGAGTCTTTTTCACACATTACTTTAATATCTGCAGACAAAGTTAAGGGGAAAAAACATGACTTTCATGCATATAAAGCAGGTTACAAAGACAAGTTTCCTTGTAGGTGCATTTACAGTACCTGGTTCAGCAAAAGCTGCTGCAGCTAAAACTGCCATGATTACCACACCAAGGCTGAAATGAGTTTCCATGTCTAGTGGATCTCAGGCAAAATGAATGTCATGTTTTTTATACTACTCTAGGCTAATTAGAGGAATGATCCACACCTGCATTAAAGCAGCACAGTTATGCTGCGTTCACTGACCCTCGGAAAAGGGTCAATACAAAACTTTAAACAATTTCAATTTCCAACAACTTTGATGTAATAAAATAAAATCACATTGTATTTTATGATAATGTTAGAAACTAATTTGTACCAATTGAGATGCAGGTAAAAAATTTCAGGAAATGTGATTTAATCCTGATGAAGGATAGTAAACTATTTTATAATTTAAAAAAATGTGGTTAGCTTTATTTTAGCCTAAATACCCAAAACCCACATTGCAAGCAGCAACATATTTATAGATTGTTAAATGAATGACTGACAAATGTACATTTCTACGAAAATAAAACAAAAGTTTTAATAAAATAATTCATCAACTTGAAGTCTTCCCGCAGCGGAACCATTGTTCTGCGGTAACGTGACATCAGGACTTTATTGTGCTACACAGGAAGTAAAGTCGAGTTAGCTAAGTGAGTAGGTTGATACGAGCTAAATTGCTAACTGTTTGCTCACTGACCGAATTAAACTCTTTATAATAGAAAAAATATCATTTATTCAACATGCTGATCAAAGTGAAGGTAAGAAAAGTTGTTTTATTCAGCTTGAAGTCCCCTGTGGTCGGTATTTGTTGCTCTTTGACCTCTTCACCGGTTCATTTTTGGATCCAGGCTTTTAAAATGACTAGATTTCTAACCGAATGCTATTTCTCGGTTATTGACAAAGTACCTTAGTATTAGATGGTTATTTCATAATGCAAGGTTGTATTTATCAGCGTTTCTGAAGCCATTGTTCAGACAAATAAAATGCGAACTATGTTCTTATTATGTACTAATTAAGCCAAACAAAAAGCCACTGATCACATCAGACACATCAAAATCCGCAGCAGATTCAATCTGAGCACCAGGCTGGATCGGAAACCAGTTACTACAGCCTCTAAAGCCTTTACCATTATGCTTTTTGTAAAATGCAATCGTTTGTATTAATATATTAAAAGCACATTCACGAAGAAGCTTAACTTGTTTACACGAAAAACAGCAAACGGTCTAAGCGATGTATAAAAAGGAATGACTTAATGAAATGTGGGTTAACAATTCCGTTGCCATTTTGAATAAACAGATGTAGAGGGGATGTCAGATTTTAAACTAAAACAAGAATATGTGAAACCAAAACCAAATGGGTTTTTTTTCTCTCATTTTCAGACCCTGACTGGAAAGGAAATAGAAATCGATATTGAACCTACAGACAAGGTGAACGCTTGAAATAAACATCTAGGAATTAATCCAAATGCAGACCTGTGAGCTCCAGACTTTCTAGCATTTTCTGTGTGTTCGTGTAAATCAAGGTGGAGCGAATTAAAGAAAGAGTGGAAGAAAAAGAAGGGATCCCCCCACAGCAGCAGAGGCTGATCTACAGTGGGAAACAGATGTGAGCTTCTGTTTTAGCCTCCTTTCTCTGAAGCAGTTTGACGGTTCTCAAATGTTCTCCTCTAATCCACGTTGTGCCCACTCTTCTGTGACTTTGTCTTCAGGAATGATGAGAAAACAGCTGCAGACTACAAGATCCAGGGTGGCTCAGTGCTCCATCTTGTGTTGGCGTTAAGAGGAGGATCAACACCTCACAGCTGCAGCATACACCTCTCCTCTTTATCATGAGCTGCTGAGACCTGCTGAACGCCAGCATTTAAAAGCGTATGTTACCGTGCTACAGTGAGGGAAAAAAATGTCAAACTCCACTCATCAGGCAACCCAACAACAAACAGAAAATCAAGCCTCAAAAATGGACGTTTTATTTCATTTGTAGATTATATTTGTAAATCCACACTGGCTTTTTTCCTGTTTGAAGGCACCCACATTAGGCGACAGAAAGTCTAAAAACACTTTTGCTTGTGAATAAAGGCTGAAAATGGAGTGTTGTCCTTCATTGAAAGAAAACATTTGACCACAGACACCCACTAAATAACTTACAAGGTGTTTTTTTTATTAGAAAATGGCAAATAAGCCGGAATATTCAAAGACAATCTTAACAGCTGACAGAAGATTGTTTCTGCTCATTGCTTTACAGATAAGTCAAAAGTCTCATCGGTAGTGTTTCCACAAACGTGAGGATGAAATCAGTCAAAGATGAACCTGCTGGTCTTTGTGTTTTTACATTTAATACCTAAAATATCCTTCCTGTAAGCTGAGCTGTGCCTAATATCTACCACTATGCCTGGCTTTCATAATCAGATTTTCAATGTAAACAAATAATAGAGGGTTAATAATCAGGCTGAATGTTGTATGGGATTATTAAACAAAAACAACAGAAGGCACAGAGGAAAGGGTCAGGAGTTAAATACCTGGATCTTCTCAGTGTGAAGGCAACACAAGGTTGTGTTTAAAATCCACCCTTAGGCTAAGTTTTTCCACTTCAAGAAAAAAATAATCGCTTGCATTAAAGAACCGTAGAAGCTGATCTGTTAGTGTTTAATGACTTAACAGTGCAAACAGGAAAAAGACGTCTTCAGAGGTAGGGGTGTCGATGGAGTGATGTGAGCAACAACACGAACATGAGCTGCAAAAAATATCTTCTCTGAATCTATAAACAGTAGCTTGTAAAAACTAAAATCTCGTCGTCTCGTCTCGTCTTCCTCCGCTTATCCGGGTCCGGGTCGCGGGGGCAGCATCCCAACTAGGGAGCTCCAGACCGTCCTCTCCCCGGCCACCTCCACCAGCTCCTCCGGCAGGACCCCAAGGCGTTCCCGGACCAGATTGGAGATGTAACCTCTCCAACGTGTCCTGGGTCGACCCGGGGGCCTTCTGCCGGCAGGACATGCCCGAAACACCTCCCCGGGGAGGCGTCCAGGAGGCATCCTGACCAGATGCCCAAACCACCTCAACTGGCTCCTTTCGATCCGGAGGAGCAGCGGTTCTACTCCGAGTCCCTCCCGAATGTCCGAGCTCCTCACCCTATCTCTAAGGCTGAGCCCGGCCACCCTACGGAGGAAACTCATTTCGGCCGCTTGTATCCGCGATCTCGTTCTTTCGGTCATTACCCAAAGCTCATGACCATAGGTGAGGATTGGGACGTAGATCGACCGGTAAATCGAGAGCCTGGCTTTCTGGCTCAGCTCCCTCTTCCCCACGACAGATCGGCTCAGCGTCCGCATCACTGCAGACGCCGAACCAATCCGCCTGTCGATCTCCCGATCCCTCCTACCCTCACTCGTGAACAAGACCCCGAGATACTTAAACTCCTCCACTTGAGGTAGGACCTCTCCCCCGACCCGGAGGTGGCAAGCCACCCTTTTCCGGTCGAGAACCATGGTCTCAGATTTGGAGGTGCTGATCCTCATCCCAGCCGCTTCACATTCGGCCGCGAACCTACCCAGCAAGAGCTGAAGGTCAGAGCTGGATGAAGCTAGGAGGACCACATCATCCGCAAAAAGCAGAGACGAGATTCTCCTGCCACCAAACTCGACACACTCCACACCACGGCTGCGTCTAGAAATTCTGTCCATAAAAGTGATGAACAGAACCGGTGACAAAGGGCAGCCCTGGCGGAGTCCAACCCTCACTGGGAACAGGTCCGACTTACTACCGGCTATGCGGACCAAACTCACGCTCCTCTGGTAAAGGGACTGAATGGCCCTTAACAGAAAGCCACCCACCCCATACTCCTGGAGCGTCCCCCACAGGGTGCCCCTGGGGACACGGTCATAAGCCTTCTCCAAATCCACAAAACACATGTGGATTGGTTGGGCAAACTCCCATGCCCCCTCCATCACCCTTGCAAGGGTATAGAGCTGGTCCACAGTTCCACGGCCAGGACGAAAACCACATTGCTCCTCCTCTATCTGAGATTCAACTATCAATCGGACCCTCCTCTCCAGTACCTTGGCGTAGACCTTTCCAGGGAGGCTGAGGAGTGTGATCCCCCTATAGTTGGAACACACCCTCAGGTCACCCTTCTTAAAGATGGGGACCACCACCCCGGTCTGCCACTCCCTAGGAACTGCCCCCGATGACCACGCAATGTTGTAGAGACGTGTCAACCATGACAGCCCTACAACATCCATAGCCTTGAGATACCCAGGACGAACCTCATCCGCCCCCGGGGCTCCGCCGCTGTGTAGTTGTTTGACTACCTCAGCAACTTCTGCCCCCGAGATCGGACAGTCCATCCCCAGGCCTCCCAGCTCTGGTTCCTCCTCGGAATGCGCATTGGTGGGATTGAGGAGCTCCTCAAAGTATTCCTTCCACCGTCCGACTATAGCCTCAGTTGACGTCAGCAGCTCCCCATCCCCACTGTAAACAGTGTGAGCGAGTTGCTGCCTTCCTCTCCTGAGGCGCCGGACAGTTTGCCAGAACCTCTTTGGAGCCGATCGATAGTCTTTCTCCATGGCCTCACCAAACTCCTCCCACGCCCGAGATTTTGCCTCGGCAACTGTCACTGCTGCACCCCGCTTGGCTATCCGGTACCTGTCTGCTGCCTCCGGAGACCCACAGACCAGCCACGCCCTGTAGGCCTCCTTCTTCAGCCTGACGGCTCCCCGAACCTCTGGTGTCCACCAGCGGGTACGGGGGTTGCCACCACGACTGGCACCGGCCACCTTACGGCCACAGCTAGCAACAGCCGCCTCGACAATCGCAGAGTGGAACAAGGCCCACTCGGACTCAATGTCCCCCACTGCTCTCGGGACGTGGTCAAAGCTCTGCCGGAGGTGGGAGTTGAAGACCGTCTTGACAGGTTCTTCTGCCAGGCGTTCCCAGCAGACCCTCACTATGCGTTTGGGTCTGCCAGGTCTACGCGGCATGTTCCCTTGCCATCTGATCCAACTCACCACCAGGTGGTGATCAGTTGACAGCTCCGCCCCTCTCTTCACTCGGGTGTCCAAAACATACGGCCGCAGGTCAGATGATACGACTACAAAATCTATCATCGACCTGTGACCTAGGCTGCCCTGGTACCAAGTGTACCGGTGGGCATCCTTATGTTCGAACATGGTGTTCGTTATGGCCAAACTGCGGCTTGCACAGAAGTCCAATAACAAAACACCGCTCGAGTTCAGATTAGGTGGGCCGTTCCTCCCAATCACACCCCTCCAGGTCAAGCTAAAATCCTTGATTTTTAATGCTTTCATCTGAGTTGAAATATAAATAAAAACCTTAAAAGCAGATAAGAGTCCAGTTAAATGACAAAAACAATGTCAGGTTTTTTCTTTTAAAAAAATAAGTGATTTGGAAATCCTAAAACCATAATATTTAAACCGTTTACTCATGTTGCTGAATCCATCACACCAAGTAATAAATAGTACTGAAGTGGATTTAAAAAGTAAAGTGGCTTCAATAACTTAATAAACAATATTTAATCTGATTTTTCTTAAATGGACTCATAATTTTACTGTGTCGTTTGACCGCTCCCCTTTACAAATAAAACTACAAATTCAACTTTTTCAGAAAATTCCTGCAGATCCATAAGTGTGCACCATGTTCCTGATGAGTAGAAAAACCGTCACAAGGACATTCTTCAGAGAAAAACAACAAAACCGGTGCTCCGAGGACTCCAGATCCACACGATCAGAGTCCAGGCAAGGAGTCAACCTGGACCGTGTCCTGAACAGCTGATCCTTGGCTGGTGTACGAGATACGAATCCTCATTTTCAGATTAACCTGAAAGTTACAGGAAAAATGACATTTTATTAAACCCCGATTCTTGAAATATGTCAGTGAAACCTTCTGGACTTTGTGACATTTTATCACAGAGTTTGTAGGTGAAGGTCTTCTTCTAGGATGTGATATGATGGATGGCACCCAGAGCAGAAACGCCAACCACCATCGGGTTTCCTCGCAGACCCACCTTGTTTGGGTTGCTGAGAACCACCGTCTGGGTCAGCTCAGCTGCACCTCGAGCAGGAAGAGAGTCTCTGCTGGGGGCCTTCATGTGTAGCTGCACGCTCTGGAAGGATCAAACAAAACTAGGAATTATCAGATACGCATGTTGTTCAGCTCTGTTTGCCGTACCGTCTACCGACAAAAGCAGATATAGTCTGAATTCTTTACCGACGGCTGACCAGGATGTAGTCGAGGGTTCAGACGCCTACCCAAAGATAGAGCTGGGGGAAGCATTTACAAATCCTTTAAACCTTCACTTCTAAATACTGCAGACAACAAAAGACGTTTGGTCCTAGAAAACCGAGAATGGTGTTTAGCGCTCTCTCGTTTACCGTGGCGATGTGTGTTCTCACATCAGGGGGCCAGGGCCTAGGGATGACGGCCAACGGTGTGACCGTATTTGTGTTTAAAGCTAGCTCTTCAGTAGATTAGCCATTGCAGCTTTAATACAGAACTGTTGAGTTATTATTTATATTTGTGCTAAGCTGATATTTTTTGCCATATTTAAATATTTTAAATCAGAAAACTAATTTTAACATCGGATGAAAATAATTGGAGCAAATAAAAACGTAGCTTTCAGACAATTTTGTATATTTAGGAGGAAAAGTTCTCCAGATCAGTGAAGTAAAAAAATATCGATAATAATTCAGTTCTACCAGCTACACCCAGATCTGTTGGATTAAGTTATCACTTCAATTAAATCTGTCCGACAACGAAATAGGCTAAAAGATCTCAAATGCAACACATCATGTCCTGATTTAAAGAAACTCAAGAATAAAGAGTTTGGTGTAGAAGCCCCCTCCCTGTTAATCCCAGTAATCTCATATTTTAAAATCAAAAACAGGTTTAATGACAGACCATCTACACCTATTGATCCATCCTTTATATTCCTCATTATCTGCTCTAGCTCTGCAACAAAAACAGACAAACGAACCTTGGGTACTGCAGCTTGCAGGGTGAAGCTGCTGATGTCTGAGTCAGAGGAGTTGGAGGCTGTGAGGGTGGCCAACAGGCCCGAGTCTGACTCTTGTTCACAGCCGAGTGTCAAAGTCACGCCATGTTTCTCATAAATGGTCACAGTGGGAGCTGTGGAGGGGTGACGGGAACAAGATATTATGCGCTTGCTTTTGCCTAAATTATGTTCAAGAATGAACCCTTTTTGTGTCCAGATATAAAATCTGTCCAGCATCAGCTTAGTGCATCTGTAGATCAGACCTGAGGATGGGGGAGTAAGCTCTAATCCACCCAACAGATCCAGGAGGTCTCCTCCAGCGGCGGTGGTTGTACTGATGGGCTGCGCCGGTGCCAGGCTGGGCTGAAGGGGCTCCTGAGGGCCACTCAGTAGGTCTAGGAGATCACACACCTGAAACACAGAAAGGAGGAAAACACTCACCCATTTGAACACCAACACATTAGTGAATACTTGATCATGACTTCGTACCGGCCCAGCAGGCTGCTGCGCCAGCACCAACTCCTCCTGTTTGACTTTGGTCACTTGGATCTCCTTGATGGTCTCCTCTGATGCATCTTCGCTGTTCTGGCCCGAAGAGTTCCTCTGAATCACCGGCATCCTCTCCAGCACTGCTGCCCTGAGGAGAGACCACCTCAGTTACCAGTTTCAGGTTCACGGATGAATAAAACCTGTGCTGTTTAGGGAAATCTCTCTCCTACCTCATGTGGTCATATTTTTTGAAGAGCGCGTTGTATTCAACCGCCCTCTGCTGGAGCTCCAAGTCGATGCAGCTCCCATAGATGCTAACGATGCTCCTGATGCGACTAGAACAGGGATGAGGAGACAGGAAGTAATCTTAATGTTGTCTCTCTCTAATCCTACAGATAATCTGTGAGTCTAACACGTACAGAAATAAAAGGCACGTGACTAAGTGTTTTATGATTTTGCTTGGTAACTAATATTTTAACAAAGGGCATAGATGTTTCTTCTTACTCCACATTGTCAGAGATGCGTGTGCTCAGTTTCATGGTGGCGGTGAGAGCGAAGCCTCTGGTTGCTGGTGACGACATGTGAGACTGTAGAACAGTCTCCAGAGCGTCCAGGACGTCGTCCTCCGTGACCTGATGGGACAAAAAGATGTTTGAAAGATGGTTTCAAGCACAAAAAGAGGAATCTGGGAGTTTTTTTATAGCATATTTACCTTAAAGAGCAAGTCACCCCCTACCAGAGTATTACTCCACTCCCACTTCCTGTTTGAAAAATGCAACAAATGCTGTTGCCTAGCAGACCGAGAGGGCGGAGCCGCTAACAAATACACACACACACAGGCTCACAACATTGTGACATCATATGGTACCAGCTAATGTTCAAGGGCACCTCTTAGCCAATAGCGATGGCAGATTTAAATTCAAATGCAGTGCAGAGTTTTTACCTGACAACAGCGCAACACTGACAGTTTTAGGCAGAAAATTAAATTTTTAACTAAAATGCACTTAAGTGCAAAACTACTGACTACACGTGTCTGCAGCACGATCAGACACACATTTATATAGTTTATCAGAAAAAAAAGTTGATTTGGGGTGACTTGCTCTTTAACTTTATGATGAATAAAGAAAACCTTGCTCAGTCACTAATGAAAACATCTTTGTTTAGTAATGTGTTCAACGTCTGGATGTGGGTGACCCTGTAGTGTGGCCCTTTCTAAGCTTGGCACTGACTAGTTTCACATCACCAGTTATCTGCATTCATCATCAGTTCACACACCCTGATGCTGCCTTTTAAAGGGACTGTAAGGCAGTTTGACAGTCAAAACATGTATAGAAATAATAAATGTCTTCTTCATACATTCTCCTGCAATGCCCTGGTCCTGTAGGATGAGCCCTGGCATTTTTACTGTGATTGCCTGTTTTTCTGTAAAATCACAGAAAAAGAGAGATGCTCGGGTCGAGCAGGCTCCTTCATGCGCGTTCACGCTCAGGCATCGCCCGTAGCATTTGCTATCAGTAGCTTTAGCAGCAGAGAGAGAGGTAGTGCCAACTCAGCGACTTTGTCAACACCGACCGCTACTGGAGATCCTTCCTGCCAACAGCCATTGTAATATACAACAACTCTTTGATGACTTGTTAATTATTATTATTCTGAGCTACTACAGCAATCAATTTCCCTCTGGGATTAATAAAGTATTTTTGAATAGAATTTAATTGAATTTGTTGCTGTTCCTAATGCCTAGTGATGAATCTAGCTACATTTCTGAGGACCCTTAGCTACTTTCTTTAGAACTTTCTTCTAGATATTTCCTGCAAATTAGCAACAAAACAGCCATTTTTGCTCCGAACCGTTCTTTGAACGTTGTTTCAGCTGTCATCAAGGATATAAATGTTACAGATACAAAGAACATCACTGGTGCTTTAGCTCACCTAGTAAGGTGTCTGACTCTCATGTAAGAGACCTGGGTTCGATTCTGGGTGTGAACAAAGTTTGTTATTTGGAGTTTCTTTTTTACATTAATGATAATTTTTTTACAGTAATAAGACGCCCAAATTTTTATTTGAGACTCACCGAACGGCATTGAATTCACAGATAAAAAAGATGTGGGTTCAACTTTCATTTTGGAACAATTTTTCAAGCAAGGGAAGGGAATGATCTGAGCATGCAGGAGGACTGACCCATCATAAACCTTTGTCGGCTGTGCTGAAGAGAAAGGTACAGAACCAAATTATTTAATTAATTAGCTGCGTGTTCTCCTGTCCTCCGGGACACACACACACACACACACACACACACACACACACACACACACACACACACACACACACACACACACTGCACGTTCGGCCGGCCGACGAGAAAGCAGCTGCAGAGACAGAGGCACATTATTTTTTATTAATTTCCTGTGTTCTTCTGTCCTCCGGGCCACACACACACACACACACACACACACACACACACGGGACTGTCTCAGCTGTTATTTTCATTAAGGAGTGTGCACGTACAGCATGCGCGCCTCGTGCATGAGCCTACTATTGAAGCTGCCGTTACGCTTTTGGCCTGAGGGGGCAATCGCGAGCATAAAAATTGAAAAGTCCCTTTACCTTCCAAAAGGAAAACAGGTGGTTTCCTTCTGAACATGCTCCAGATGAGTTTTTGAAAATATACAACTCAAAATCACCCAATAATGTCTGATATCCTCAACTTAAACAAATGTTCACTAAAACTAACCCATCAAGTCTACAAGGTGGTAAAAACTTTATTTAAACCCTCCCGTCACCTCCGTCTGACAAACAAAACCTCCCAGTGGGATCTTAATCTACCTAATTAATGGGAGGGTCCAAAACTTTACCAAAAATAAAAATATACACATTTAAATTACAAACCAACTTTTATTTTTACTGCTTTAAAGAAAACAAGAGTGGATCAAACCAATAATTTACTGAAATCAATGAAAATAGCCACAACACATGCTGTTCCATATCCCTCTGTGTAGCCTCCCTGTGTTTGTTACAATCCCCGACCTAGACACGGGTTGTAAAAATGAAAAAACACTCACAATCTCCCACACAGTCGCATCAATCCTCGACTGTTTACCTGCACAGGTTCGGTCTCCTGACACTCTCCTCTCAGCAGCAGGTCTCCATACTCTCCTATGCACCAGCACGCCACCTGGACCAGAGATTGCTGTGGAAACAAAGATGAACAGTTAAATCCTCTGTATACACACCTGGATAGAAAACATGTAACTCAACACTTCAAACTGCGCCACTCTTCAGACACAAGCTCACGTTACTGAATCCTAAACTAAATTTGGTTCCATCAAAGCTGAGCGGCTCCTTTAAGAGCAGAAACAACCAACCGCTCGGACCTGGGAGATGTCCTCGAGCAGAGCCCGGTAGAGCTTGTGGACGGTGTAACAGTGCAGCTCTGACGTGTTGGTGATGAGCTGAATCAGGTTGGGTACAGTTTCGTCCCTCACGTCGCCCCCTGCCTGGCAGGGTGAGAATAACAGACAGGAATGTGGGTCACAAACACCAGATGTTTCTCAGCTCCAACCACATCTGGATTTAACCAATCAGTGAACAACAGGCTTTGAGTGTTCAAGAGATGATTGGATAACTCAACGAGTGTGCTGAAACAGGGAAACAACTAAAACAGGCAGGATTGGGGGTCTTTGAATAAAAGCTTTACAGCGGAGTTATTTCTAAAATAAACTCATTAACTTCTAAACAACCAGACTTTTACTGAGACCAGAGGAGTTGACGTGTCTGAGGCCCTGTCCACACGTAGCCGGGGATCTGCCAAAGCGTAGATATTTTTCTACGTTTTGGCCTGTCATCCACACGAAAACGGAGTTTTTTCACACGAAAACAGATCTTTTTAAAAACTCCGGCCAAAGTGAAGATCTGCGTTTTCTCCGTTTTGGGTGTCTGCGAGTGGACAGACAAAACCGGAGTTTTAAGGTCCGCAAAGTCACTTTCCGCGGCAAAAAATGCTGACATCACGTGTGCGACCTGTGTTTACACTAGCCGGCATCATGGAAGCCCTCAGAGCTGTGCTTGCTTTATCAGTTGTCCAAGTGCTTTTTGCTTGTTTGTTTTTGCAAGCGGAATTACTGCTCCTTGTGGAAGACCACAGACGAAGGACGAGGTTAAGAACGGGGGAAGTACTGCCGCCTACAGGTCTGGCATGTCCTTAACAACGTATTTATCCGGGTACGTGTGGACAGAGTTTTTTTTTTTTAAACGAGGTGGTGTGGATGCAAGTTTTTGGAGGGGCGGATATTCGTTTAAAAAAAAAAAAACGGCTACGTGTGGACTAGGCCCAAGTTAAGGAGGTTTCTGCTCCTGGAGGCGACATCCACCTTTTCTTGACAGGGTGAACGGATGAAGGGTGTGTGTCTCTGTGAGCTCTTACCGTAGTGAGGACATGCAGGATGGTGTCAATGTGCCAACGCTGGGAGGGTGCATACCTAACAGACACACACAGCTAACTGAGTAGTGCTGATAGAGAACACACACACACACACACACACACTCAGTCTTCTGCTTATACACACAAACAGTGCATTGAGTTGCTGTATAAGGCTCTGTGGAAACAGACACAGAGTGATGTGTGTGAACGAATAAAGGAAGAACAATGATCTCATTGTTGCAGACTCAACTGGACATAAACCGCGACGTGAAAATGTGTACATTACATAAATCTAATTAATAATCAATAGTCTGAGAAAAACACAGCCTAGTTCTTCTGACACACCACCGTGCAGCAGAGTAACGAGCCTGCAGTGTTTCACTCACCTTTCAGCGGCGATGAAAATGCCGCTAGCAGCTTGAGCCTTGAGCTCGAGGGGGCAGGAGGAGAGGAAGACGAGCAGCTCCTTCATCATAGAGCGGATGTTGGAAGCTGACACCAAAGCCAAGGAGAGCTCTAAGGCTCGTCTGGTGGACCGCGAGAGGAACAGAGGTGGGAACTGATCAGCTGATGTTCTTTCATCAGCACCACTAACCAAAAGAAGCTGCTACTCACCGCTTGACAGATGCGTCCTGGTCCTTCAGACAGTCCACTATAGTCCCGCGGTGCCGCTGCACCGCATTATGGTCCGTCACAACTATTTTCTGAAGAGAAGTCATGGCGATATACCTACATGTGGACAAAAACAAACACATATAGGAGGTTTTTAAGATTCCTGCAGCTTAATACTGAATTACACAGCGACCTGCAGGGCGCACCTTAGCCATGAAACTGTTTGGGGTGAAATCTAATTTTAGGTCTTTAATGATGCGACAAGTGTTTCTATGGCAAGAAGGTGGAGACACTCTGAATAAACATCTCAAAAACATACGAGGATGGACGCCTCGCTGCTGGAGTTTTAGGAGAAAAAGGAGACCTGTCTTATCTGATAACTGACAGCATGACCTTTAAATAACTAAAACATGAAATCATTTCATTTTTTATAAATATGCAAGGAAGACGGACACTAATCCTGTGATCACTTTGAGCTTTTATTAGGATCTCTACATCATGGAAAAAGCCACAAGCACCATTGTTTGGTAGAAATATTTTATTATTTAAGCTGATTACTCTGATCACACTGCACTCACTGCTTCCCTTCAGCTGGAACATGGTAGTTGTTTTCTGATGGATTAAAGTAGAAAATATCCAGAGTTCATGCGTTAAAGGTCTTATTCCCTCCTTTTTTAATAAATATGATGTGGTCTCTATGAATGAATTATTTCTGAGTCATTTTGAGAGGAAAAAAGCTCTGGCGATCGTGTTTTAGGGGTTAGAAGTTTGTTGGAGGAGTAGAGGACAGGAAATGACGGGATTACAAGTTTTACTAATATTCATCATATGCTAACCTCTAATTGGCTAACAAAGTGACTCTTCCGCTGCCTCCGTTCCTTTTCTTTCTCGGGTAAAAAATGAAACGTGGATGTTTTGTCTCCTCAAATAACACAAGCCTGAACGTGTTCCACCGTGATGTGGAATTGCTAATGCTAATGGTTAGCTTCTACAAGCTCTGTTCTCTCCTGGTCACTAAATAATCACAGCTTCCCCTATCAAGAGCTAAAATGGGCGGGGCCATGAATGCTAATGTTCCTTGTGACGTACAAGAGACGGGGTGTTTCTCAATGCCAAGGAACCTTGCCTTGATGTCTTGGCCCCGCCCCGGTTGCCTAGGAGATACGTCATCAGGAGCCGCCAAGACATGTTCCAATGTTCATGTTCTACTGAGGCATGTGTTCTCCGTTTGTTAGCTGTTTAGCTAGCTGAGCAAGGATACATGGGAGGTGTCTTGTAGCCTAGCCTTGGTCAAAAATTACCCAGAATACACTGCTGTGTTTTCAAAGGGATGGCGGATCATAAGCCGGCAGCTACTTCAGGGTCAATTTTCAGGTTTAAAAGTAAGAAAACTAATTAAAATTATTATTATTTTTTTATCCAAAGAAATTACCTATGGTTGGTTAGTTGCTTATTAGTGCAGTTTCGGTGGCTAGCGGGTAGAAACTCACTTCTATATTTAATTTAACAAATATACATGTAAAATGTAACGTTATCTCCCGTGTCACGTGGCGTTACGTGACCGCCATGGAAGCCACGGTCAGTCTGTTCCATTTAACAGTTTTCTTTGACCAAGGAAGGACAGTGTACTTGTAAGCAAGGCGCCTGGCCTCGCAAGACATCACCTCGCATGGCAAGGTGACTTGACATTGAGAAACACCCAGGGTCTTTCTTACTCAAGCATTTCCCAGTCTTTTATTTTGGCGGCTTAAGCCTGAGTCATGCTTCTCCGTCTGCGTCAGTGCGGAGATGCAGGAAATAGGGGTTGGTGACCATTTTCACATTCAGCATGCATGTTAAACTCGATGATCGATTGTATTTCAAAAATAACATTTAAAAATAGTTTATCAGAGAACAATGGTAGTATCTATGGCCAGCATGTAACGGCGCCACTATTTACAGGTGATCAAATGTTATGAAGGTCCAAATTAGGAGTCCAACGTTACTTTATTTGAACTAAAATTAGTACAGTAAATCATAAAATTATTTGAATCAAATAAATGTTTTCATAACATTCAGACGTTAGTATAAAACAAATATAACTACCAGCTAATTAAAAGGTCTAACTGATTAATCAGTTAAAAAAAACAACACTGACCAAAAGACCAAAACAAAAAAAGTTGTATTTTTATCGTTGGAACTGGAAGGAAAAATGCCACAGGATGAAATACCACTAAGCAAGTCGGGGGTTACAAATTAAACCGTCACACTGCCCAGGCGGCTATTTTATAAAGCTTACTTACACACAAAACTGGGTCGGAAAACTGCGTAAGCAACTTTCCACGCAAACTTTGGGATTTATGAGAGAAAACTTAGTGGAAAAATGTGCGCAACTTTAAGTTGACTAAGGACCTGGCTTACGCTCATTTTGGACATGGAGAGCACCTGCAGTGCTGCTGCTGAGAAGGATACAATTATGAAATCCTGCAGCATGATCACCTGTAATTCTTCGTTTTCACACAGAGCAAGAATGGATTTTCTCTTATTTGTTTTGCAAAAGCACTCTTCCTTTCATTTCTCCACCTCACCCACAGGTACCTCAACTTCTGCTTCTGTGAAATAGCGCTTCCTTGATCTGCCTTGAGCTACGGTCGCCATGTCATTGGTGGAGCGCTGCAACAGCCGGCTTAGGTACATGCACGAGATCCACAAGGCACTTTGCATTAACTATTTATGGCATTAAGTGGGCGTGGTGAGGGCGGGATGTGACTAAAATGCAGCTGAGAAACTTTCTCGTTAAGTCTCCGATTTATAAAGCGGAGATTACGTGCAGCTGTGCGTACTCCATGTTTGATAGATCACAAACCTGCTTGGCGTAAGTACATTTGTTTGCTGAGCTTAAGTACAGTTTTAGTAAGGATTCTACGCAATGTTTGATAAATGAGACCCCTGGTGTTTTGCCCTCGTTCTGCCAGTGTGCATCATGGAACAACAAAGTGAAAGTAATCGTTTTTATCTGTTACCTAGTAATAAAGTGTGATGACCACTGGATTACATTTAATTCAACTTGTTTAGTTAATAACACAAAATGAACAAAATTAATTAATTAATTAATTAATTAAATAAACTGTTTAAAATGACAATTAAAAAAATATCACCTAACAATAAATATTCTTTTTTTTTTTCAGTTTAGATGTTTGTCAGTCTACCTTAAGTCAACTATTGATGTGGGAGAGAAAAGATGTTATCTAGTCCGGCAGGTCTGACAGGAATACGCCAGTCTCATTAATGTCACCCGGTAACAGGGAGCTGCAGCAGAAACCAGACAGACTTGTCTGCCCCTAGGAGACTCGCACAACAGGAAACGCTATAACAGGCCTCCACCTTCACTGCTGAAATGCAATGAAATCAGGGATGAAACCAAATGGGCAGACAGGGACCGTCTGGTGTGGAAATGCCTCAAGGAAAACAATTAGCCAGCTCAGATGATGGCAGCCTGCTGGGAAAAGTTTCCTCTCATTGACTGCACTGAGTCTAGCCTTGGCAAAAGAAAAAAGCCAAAACCACGCTGAGAGATTAGAGGAAAAGGAGGGATATAAACGATAAGAAAAACAATGATGAGGAGAGGAAGCAGGAAAGAAGCAGCACTGACCGGATGTTCCTGTCGTTGTTCAGGAGAAACCTTCCCAGAATGTTTACGGCCAGAACCTGAGGAACAAGTCGGGTCTTTTAGGAATTTCTTATCAAATGGGAAACTTCTTTTTTTTTTTTTCCACCGTGAGCCTTACTCTGAGTCCGCTCTCTGACTTTATGTCCAACACGGTGAGAACGGTCTCATACAGCACAGCGTTCCCCACGGTCTTCGTACTGTCGGTGTTGGTGGCCACCTGGGAGGACAATCTCACGTTACTACAAAGCTCTTAGATCCCAACATGTGTCGTCAGTTCAGGAATCACGTGTAAAAGTTTAACCTGAGCTAAGAGGTCGTTCATAGCATCACTGGCTGTTTCATTGTTCCGACCGAGGACTCTCAGCAATCTCAAGATGCGAACCTGGAAGTAGAAAAAAAAGATGCACTTAACTTTTACAAGAACCACAAAAATGTTCGAGACATGCAACTTTTTGTTCTGTTTCATAAGCTGGACATCTGAGAACTAAAACCGGGGTTCCTACAGGTTTCATCAAGTTAAATTCAAGACTTTTTAAGACCTTTTCAAGACCACTTGTGTAAAAAATGTGTTCATTTATTTATCTTATTTTGCCAAAACACTCGGTAGCGAACAGCAGCAGAGCGGTTTGAACGTTCACAGAGAGGGTAGCTAGATGTAAAACAAATGTTTAAAACATAACATCAGTAGGGCTGAGTACCAAAAGATACTTCTTGATACTATTACTTTGACGATAACTGGACTTTGATGGCGGTACCTTAACAATACTTTTGTTGGAATCTTTATTTTTTCATTTTAAGAGAGGATAACAAACTACCTAAAGGTGTTGTTCTTATTGTTTATATTATTTTATTATATTTATTTATATTATACCTAATTTCAATCTTTTCTAAGCAAAAACAGAGAAAAGCTACAGTGCAAACAACCCTGATGAACTGCTTTTAAAATGCTGGCAAACAGCAGCTAAGTTGGTTTGATGTCCTGTTCCTGCTTTTATCAGCCTCCATCCTCAGGCTCCTCTAGCGATGTGGAAGCTGACGGACTCGGGTTTACTGTTCTGCAGTCAGACATCCCGCACTTCAGCTCTCAAGATGATGCCCTGCACAACGAGCAGCTTTGTTAAACAGCTTTGGGCTGCATGGTGGCGCAGTGGTTAGCACTGTTGCCTCGCAGCACGAAGGTCGCAGGTTCGAAACTCGGCTGCGGCCTTTCTGCGTGGAGTTGCGTGTTCTCCCCATGCATGCGTGGGTTTCCTCCGTGTCCTCCGGTTTCCCCCACAGATCACAACGTGCCCTATAGGTTATAAATTGTGCGTCGCTTTGGATAAAAGCGTCTTCTAAATAAATAAACAAACTGCTGCTACTCCTGATTTTCACGGCACAAATCTTCTTGCTGGTGTTGCGTTTAGCTGCCGCTTACTTTTACCAAATGCATCTAAATGTTTGAGTTTCTCTAGCATTTTCATCCGCAAACTGCAAAGAAGTGTTATTGAAAGGAGACGCATCTCCCTGACTCGTAACGTGACTCGGGATCAGTCATGTGACCCACGGTGGCACGTTTGGACTTTTAATACTTTTCTTCCTGATATCGGTACCTACCGAATGTTATCACTCAGTCCCAAAGAGGTCCAGAGTTCTGGCACCCAGCCCTAGGTGTCAGTCAACCTTGCTCATGTTCTGCAGAGGTTTTCCGTGTTTCTCCTCTGCTGGAGGTCTGTGTTTTGTATGACTGCTGCGGTGCGGGAGCTGAATGCATCACGTGTTTGGAGTATTTTGGCCCGAGGCTGTGCTACGTTCTCAATTATTGGTTCTGCCGCTTTAAATTTAAGCAACATTATAAAAAAAATAAAAAGATTGTAAGATTGCGGTTGACAAATTAAACTTTAGAGGACAAATACAGTACAGAGGATTTACATACAAGTCAAAATTCAAGATTATACAAGGCTTTTTAAGGTATTAGTTCCAATTTCCTAAATTCAATGCTTTCAAGATTTTTTAAAGACCCCGCAGGAACTCTATAAAAGCTGACCTGTAGGAAAGGATCACTGACTCCTGCCACGTCGTGGTCTGGAGAGTAACCTGAAATGACCAGGCCTTTCATGATCTGAACTAGATCTGGAACCGTCTGCAAAACACAGCAAAACACAGTGAAACAACTGAAGAGGTCTCTGCAGAGCTCCCGGATCAGGATGTGTGTGTGTGTGTGTGTGCAGCGTTCGCACCTTCCTGAACCGCTCCAGAGTTTCTGGGTTCCGCTCGCACAGCTCAGTGATCAGCACCACAGCACCGTGCAACACACCTGCAGGTAAAAAAACACAAACAGAGGAACGTGGGGACGTTGGAGATGATATTGGACAGATGAGTGTGTTGTTATAATATGCTAACCGTGGTTTTTCTCAGAGAGGAGGGAACGAGCGGCCGAGACAAAGAGCTCTCCCAGATCCTGGACCTTTCTTACAATGTGAACAGCACACAAAGCAGCCTAAAGGAAACAAGTTCACAGGATTATGAGGTGCTGCTGAATGACACACACACAAAAAAAAACGTCTCTGTGAAAGTGCTCACCTTTTTCTTTATGTAGGAGTTAGCGGACCGCAGCAACCTGTCGATCTCTGGAGCCAGATCCCTGCACATCTCAGCTGAACCCATGCAGGCCAGCGTGCACAGAGCGAGAGACTGGATGTACTGGTTACTGTGGGACAAGTCGCTGAGAGACACACGGAAAATAGGGTTAAGGAAGAAATTAAAAAGTGACTTGTTTTATTTAAACCAGTCAATTAGCTTTTTCATTCTGTCATTGTTCCTCCTAACCAAACAAGTCCCAGTGTAATGTTAGCACACTCAGATAGACTTCTGAAAATAAACAGCTGTCAGCAGGCCTAACTTCTTGATGGAGTTGGTGATGAGCAGGCTGGCATCCTGCTTCTCATCCAGAAGCATCATGGCTCCCAGGTATCCCACGCGCTTCTCGCTGTAGCGAGGGCTGGCTATCATCCGAACACACTCCATCTAGAGGGAACAGTACCGACTCGGTAAAATGTGAAGTGACTTGAAGTGCTGACACTGCTAATGAGCAAAGACTACAGCAGCTCCACAGAGGGGAGTATGGAGCTGAGAAGAACTCGGTGGCCTACTTGTAGGAGATTTGCACACTTTGACAGGCTTTGCTTGAGGGAATAGAACACAATTCTCATTGTTAGGATAAGAAGGAAGGTGTAAAAGAGCAAGAGCTACAAGTTTGCAGAACTGCAGCAACATTTAGTACACAAATCCTTATTTTCAGCCCACATTTACAACAGTTTTCCAACACTTTGTGCCTCAGGTCAGTGCTCTGGATGCGGGAGGTGCCTTTCAAGTGAACGGAAACATTCCAGCTCCTCCATGCTTTCTCACAATCACATCCCATCCGAACCCAGCAAACACATGACGGGAATTAACCAAATCTCCTCACCTGACCAAAGTGAGCCGGGTAGCCCAACATGTGCACATAGAGCAGCTTGGCCAGGTTGTGAGATCGGCTCCCGTTGTCGTTCTGTCTGAACTGGGCCCGGATGGCTGCACACTCCCTCTGGATGACACCCCGCTCCTCACACTGGGTCCGAGCTGACCTGATGGCCCGGATCATCTCCTGCAAGGGAACTGATGGAGACATGGCTGTGTGTGCGTGCGTGCGTGTGTGTGTGTGTGTGTGAGAGAGAGAGAGTAACAGATTATTAATTACTTAAATTTCTCATTTCCCAGAAATCTATCACAAAGTCAATTAGATTTTCACTTTCTGTTCCCAAACACCCCGATAGGCTAATCTGCTGGTCCATAAGGTGCAGAATTAGAAATGCGTTTCAAACCACTTTAAACCTTACCATAAAAACTGTCCTGGTGACAAAAAGGGTCGTTTTAATACAATTTAATGTCAATTATCTCCAAACATGTTATTTTAATGTGGTGAAAAACAAAATCAATCGACGAATAAACAAACAAGTTAGCGTGACACTGCTGTGATGATGGTGCAGGTCAGTGAAGCAGACCGAACCGAGCCAACTGTCCGGCTAACCGTGTGATGCTGCTGTCTACCAGTGAGCTAAAGCGCTAGCTACCTTATAATAGCTTCTGTTCCGGTGAATATTTTAATTGATACAACAGTGACGTACCTCAATAGTGGTGCTAGTTGTAAGAAAAGTAAACACGCTGAACCGGAGCCCCTCAATCTTCGGCCGCTGTCAGTTAGAAACCCAAATACAAGCAGGTGGAGTCAAAAGGAACTCTATGTTCACTCTACTTCCGGTATAACCTTTCACAATAAAACACACCCACTACAAAACATAAAAATTGGCACCAAATATCAGGGAGTTTCTAATAATGCACTTTGTTAACATAGCACATATAAATATGCTAGGAGTTACAAAAAATTAGGATTCTATTTTTAGAAGTATGTTCATTTTTCGCACAATTTTATTGTGTTCAAATGTAGTGTACAACAGCAGACAATTGACATTGTTAGTGAAGTAAAACTAATTGCAGTGCTAAATCTAATATAAAAATAATGTTTTCATTTTGAAAAAAAAATGTTTGAAAGAGATGATAACAGGGTAAATAAAAAGTACATATGAAAAATATGGGGAAATATTGAAGAAGAAAAAAACAATTGTGTAATCTGAGTAATTATGCTCTTTTTATATACTACTTGTTTTGCATTTCAATGCAAATACAATGTTTGGAGGCAATAATAATTTGTTGAAATTGTAGACTCCATATAAAATAATATGAAATATGTCTTATAAGGTAGAAGATGACTTGTTTTGAAACAATTCTACTTTTTATAAAGTTTTGTTTATTTTTTAAGTTTTGTATAGTTGTATTTCATTTTGAAATTGCGCAACGTTTTGCTATCATACAGCCAAGGAGACTTTTATTTTGAAGGCGACCCTTTCATCGTCGTTCTCTTAGTAATGTCTGCCTTTACTCACCTTAGCTTTTCATACCTGTGCATGACTTCCGCAATTTGATCACTTATGGTGGAAGATCTCCTCCCACTCTGGGTCAGGTGCTTCAGCCTGTGGATAAAAGATTGATGAGGTGAGGAAGGTAGGTTCTGGTACCAGTGCACCAAATGCAGTAGAGAGCACATTAGAGACAACTAATTCTCATCAAATATGCACAAAACACGTGAAAGAAGACAGAAACATTAAATGGTATATAGAATCAATGAAACAGACTTTTAAATGCAACACGTGGAAACTGCTAGACTGGCAAGCCATCCTATGTGAATATATAAAACTTTGCAAGGCAAGACTGTGGTCTAATTCACTTGGCATGGGAAACTGCAGTATAAATAAAATATATATATTTGTATTTAGTTTGATTTCCCTGTCAATGAAAACTCACATGACCTTAAGAAATACCAACTCCACCTGCAGGTGGATCACTGACTTCCTGACGGACCGTAGGCAGTGCGTGCGGCTGGGGAAGAATGTTTCCACCGCTAAGACTATTAGCACAGGATCTCCACAGGGCTGTGTACTTTCTCCTCTGCTCTTCTCCCTGTACACAAACTGCTGCACCTTGAGCCATGACTCTGTTAAACTGATCAAGTTTGCGGACGACACCACCCTCATCGGGCTCATCTCTGACGGTGATGAGTCCGCCTCCTGGAGGGAGGTGGAACGGCTGGTGTACTGGTGCAGCAGCAACAACCTGGAGCTCAATGCTCAGAAGACAGTGGAGATGATTGTGGACTTCAGGAAAGTCACAGCCCCATTTCTCCCCCTCGTCCTGACGGACACCCCCGTCACCACTGTGGACTCCTTCCGCTTCCTCTGAACCACCATCACTCATGACCTTAGGTGGGAGCCATCCATCAGCTCCCTGATCAAAAAGGCCCAGCAGAGGATGTACTTTCTGCGGCAGTTGAAAAAGGCCAAGCTGCCGGCCCAGATGATGGTGCAGTTTTACACGGCCATCATTGAGTCCATCACTGTGTGGTACGCTGGAGCCACAGTTAGGGACAAAAATAGACTGCAGCGCATTGTGCGCTCTGCTGAGAAGGTGATTGGCTGCAGCCTTCCATCTCTCCAGGACCTGTACGTCTCCAGAACTCGGGGGCGTGCAGGTCGGATAGCAGCTGACCCTTCGCACCCGGGTCACAGACTTTTTGAGCCGCTTCCCTCAGGCAGGAGGTTACGGTCCATCAGGACCAGAACCTCATGCCATAATAACAGCTTCTTTCCATCTGCCGTTAGACTTGTGAATAGATTATAAACACACAACCATGCTCGTCTTCTGTACTCGACACAACGTCATGTTATCGGCCATGTTACATTTACCTGCCATTTTTTATCGCTGAAAGTTTTATTCTAGTTTTTTTTATTACATTTTATTCTATTTTTAATCTTATTATTCATGTTATATGTAGCACATTAGTACCGAAGCAAGTTCCTAGTTTGTGAATTGTTTGTTCACTGACAATGGCAATAAACCTATTCTGATCTGATTCTGATCTGATTCTGATTCTGAAATACCTCATTGTCTCAAGATTCATCACAAGACATGAAAATAAGTTAGAACAGAAGCGTTTGTGACCTATTTTTGTTTCATTTAAAACTTTTCTAATGCTGAAGCAGCTGCATTCACACGGATAGACTGAGACCTTTATGCTGCTTTCACCTCAATCTGACCAATTTATTGCCATAGAAAAGGGTTTATGAGGGCGTGAATGTCACCGATGAACAGAATTAGCAGAGTGAAGATTAACTAAAGGAGATGGAAATGCATTTGCAACAGGATTGGGTGTGTAAATAAAAGGGCTTGTCATGACTCACAGCAATGATTAACTGCCAGCAGATGAGGATGATGGTCTGCTCTTGAAAAAGGCAGGACCAAAAAAATAAAAAGGTTTAATCCCGAGAGCAGAGCCAGATGGTGCTTATGTCGTGTATTCTTGCCAGCTGAGGAAACAGTAGAAACATAAAAGCAAACAGCAGAACTGAAAACTCCAGAGTAACGGCTCAGTCAAACCAAGTTAAAGTCCAACCATCATCTGAAAAAATCCGGAAATTTGTCTTTTCATCCCAAAAATCTGTCCTAGCTATGCTGTCAAACATCTCCAAATAAAGCATAAAGGCTGAGAGCTTCATATGTGGTACAGAAAACTAAATTTAAGCTCGATTTAAATCCCACAGAAAAAATGGAGACACATTAGGCACAAGACAAATATTTACTCTAATTAAGGAAATGTTCTCTTCAACATAAAGACACAGTTAAAAGTGATTGTTCTTAATTGTGTTTCTTTGTAAAAGTAATAAACATTTGCTCTTACATCTGTTGCAAATCACTTGCTGTTCCCTCATACATAACATCTAGTTACAGTTTAAACTAAAAAGCTAGAGTATGGAGCAAAAGTCAATTTATGTCAGTAATGCAGCTTAGACTGAGAGACCATCTAAAGGCTCAGGAACCCTGATTAGGATGTGACATTTTGAGTCTAGAATACTGAAACATTTTAGGGCGACGGTGGCACAGGAGTTAAGTGCTCGCCCCATGATCGAAAGGTTGCAGGTTCGAGCCCCGCTCAGTCTGTCACTGTCATTGTGTCCTTGGGTCTTAACCCACCTTGCCTGCTGGTGGTGGTCGGAGGGACCGGTGGCGCCAGTGCTCGGCAGCCTCGCCTCTGTCAGTGCACCCCAGGGAAGCTGTGGCTACATCTTAGCTCATCCCCGCCAGTGTGTGAATGTGTGAATGACTGATTGTGCTGTAAAGTGCCTTGGGGGGTTCTAGGACTCTAGAATGCGCTATATCAAATACGGGCCATTTACCATAGTGTAACCCGGTGTAAAACGCAGATTACAATAGTAACATCATTACACAATTAGAATGAATATTGAAATATAAATGGAAATTTACAAAACAGTTAAAACAGGATAAAAGACCAAATAAGATAAATAGAAATCTAAATATTCATACATTCATAGTTAAAAAAAAAAGAAAAAACAAACTTGTTGAAAATAGTCAAATAAGAAAAGCTAAAATCGAGTAAATAGAAAGTTCCAGTAAAATTCAGGTAGCAACTGACTAACCAATCACGTGGCTAGCCAGCTATCGCATCAGCATCAGTCAGTTATTTTACTAGAGGTGGTTCACAATTTAGTCTGGCAAGCCAAACTAAATTAATATATTATTTATTCTGGAACGCTCCATTGACAGCTCTTGGTCATGGCGCAAGTTCTACCGTTGTCTTTCAAATGATCTCCGCATGCTATTGGACAACAAACAACGTGACTTACTCACCGCAACGGATGTCGGTAAACGAGGCGGTCCGCTGTTGAAGAAGGCGAAAATATATTATGTTTTCTAAAAAAAAAAAAAGAACTTAAATACATCTATCTGCTCCTGATTCGAAAAAAACCGGGGATGTCCCGTTCTGATATCGATATCAGAAGTAATTCGATATCGGCCCAAAAACACTGTGTCGGATTATATCGGACGGCATCAAAAAACTCTGATACAAGCAATCTGTTAAAGTTCACATTTTTGCAACCAATGGGTAAGAAAAAATTGTCATTTATTTCATACTTACTGTTATTGGCTCTTGTTCTGCGATTGAGTAATATCACATGATAAAGCCTTTCATACATTCCACACTACGAAATAGGTAAAAGTATGTATGATTTGTCCTGATATCATATCAGATTGATATCGGAATCGGTCAATACTGAAGGCTGCAATATCGGTATCATATCGGAAGTGAAAAAGTTGTATCGAGACATCCCTCAATAAAACCCAAGTCCAAATAGTCCAAAACTGATGTAAAAGCCGTTTCAAACGAGTTGTCGCCCTCTTGTTACACTCTTTTGTATTAGTCCACCCAGCAGACGAATAGAGGGCCCTGATTGGCCCACCAATATGGACCAATCACAGCTCTCTAGGTGCTTGAATCCCCTATAGAATGCTGTGATTGGCCAGCCAGAATGCTGCTAGGGTCTGCAGAGGTTCCAATGAAGCGTTCCTAGACCAAACTTTGCAAAGCAAGAATTTGGTCTAGTTCACTAGGCTAGAAACTTTTCACAATATTTTAATAGTCTGAGATTGAGAATGACTTTATCTCATATTAGCAGGGGTGGACTGGGACCAAAAATCGGCCAGTGCCAGAATGCCAGATAGGCCGGTCCACCCCTGTATATCAGTCTAATCTTTTAGTTGAATTACTAACATAAATGAACTTTTGCACAATGCTACATTTTTTTTATTTCACTTGTATAGGTTGTCCGTGCTACTGTTATATAATAAACCATTACATAAATAACAAATTCACATTGTACTGTTTTAGAAGTAAAATTAAGGAATTCCTGCTGGACTAAACCCCTCACTGCACGGGCGGTGCTACATTTAGCTGCTGCTGATGTTTATGCTAGTAAACAACCACACGTAAACAGCTGCTTCAGAAATTGACAACAACTTTAGGATAAATTCCTATGAAATTCTGGAAATTGACTTTGTCTTTTGAACTTGGCAGTGAGACACTCTGGTCTCATCCATGCTTTCGTTCTTTCTTAAACACAGAAACAGTTTTGTTTACCTGAAGAAGCCGGCAGCTGTCGGCGAAACCGTAGCTACAAACAGGTAAACAAAACTGTTTCTGTGTTTAAGAAAGAACGAAAGCATGGATTTACAAAGACACAGCAAGAACACACCTAAGACTCTGGTTTCAACTGCATTCAGACTAGCCGTTAGCCTATCAGTTCTGAAGGATATGACTGTATTTGTTCAAAAAGAGGAGGTCATCTACAGCGGGTAAGATGGTCATTTATAGTATTTTAGAACATTTTTAATACAATTCTCAAACAATAAAAGGACTTTAAACATGAATGTTTTGGTGAGATGCGCGTATCTAATCCTTCACAAACATGTTTGTTATCTGGATCATGTGGGACAAACAAGAATCTAAAGAATATTGAATATTGTTACTGAAATATCTAAAATATAATTTTACGCATGACAGAATATTTTCTGATTTTTGTATTCCTTATTTGAGGTATTAGTTTGTATTGAATGAGACTGTGGTTCTGATCTGCGGGGAGGCAGAATTATTCTCATGCTAAATCCAACAGTGTTGAAATGTTTTATCTACATAATTAAAGCTTTAAACTTTGGTAAGTGAACCCCTATATTTTACACTGGCCTCTCTAAGCAGGAAAGTCTGACTAAATATGAAACTTCTTGAGAAATCTAAGGAGCTTTTGGTAATTCTGTAACGAAGAAGAGCACCTGGATGAGTTACATGAAAAACTTCAAGTATATGCATTCACTCTTTTGAGGGTTAAATAAAGACAATGTTCATGTTTAAACCAAGTAAATTTTATTCGGAGACATTTGTGACATCTGCTGGAGTTGCTGCATCCGTTTGAGAAAAACAAAACTCAAGTCAGTTATGCCGACAAGCTTGATCCAGACAAATGCCTGCAGAGTAAAGTTTTGGGAAAGTGGGTGATTTTGTAACGTATGTGCACCCTAGTGTTCGTCACCCTCAAGTTTACTATAGAAATCCAAAGTTCAGTTTTATTAAAACGTCACATTTCTCATGAAGCGGTGAAACAGCTGTAATAATAAACCAAAACGAGCTAACGTCAGGCTTTTGTGTTTTACAATAAAGGGTCAATTTTTCTGTCAAACCGGTATGATGTTCATGAGTTCTACCCATAGGGAGCCAAAGTCTCCTCCCTTTCCGGTCCGCTCCTGGGTTCCCGGATGAACGTAACAATGAATGCAAGTCAACGGCGCTAAAAGAGCTATTTTCTAATCCGCTTTGCCTTACGCCATGGATGGCACATATGCTGTACTGATATTTAAAGTGACAGTGTGTATTTTTCCTGGCGATAGGGGGCAGTAGATACCTCAATCATTGCAAGCAAGCAGTATTTTTGTGTTGGAGTAAGACCTTACCAACGGATGCCCACTAGGGGCAAAAAGCCCTGGGAGTGCAAACTTCAGCAAAATAACAAGCACTGGCAACAAGTGAAGAGGTAAATGTGTAAAACAACATTTAAGAATGATGAAAGTTTTGTAACCGTTTGTTACATATCAGGAAATGCATTTGTCCTCATGGGCTCCGAAGGAAACATGGCATCTAATATGGCATCGTCCAGAGACTTAGACCCATTCTCAGTACTCACACTGCACCCTGCGGACTTCAGCAAAGTGCACTTGGAGAAAGGCTTCAACTATGTAGTACACAAGTGTGCAAATAATTGCAGAAATGAGACAGGGGGCACTGCGTCATCAATCGCAACACATGCCGGGATGCTGGTTGCTGTGACACTTTTTTCAAAAACCTTTATTGACAACTTTTAAACAAACAGCCAAACAGTTATTTGTATGAAATACATTAACATTTATTGCTGCTTTGTCTAAAAGTTTCAGAGCATCAACTAATTGTCCTAAAATTAACTAATTTCATTAGAAAATACATATTTTCAGAAATGGAACTTGAACATTTTCTCCTGCAGCAATGACTTGTGGGTAATACCCTTGTCCGAGGTCTGCATCGCTGCAGACTTGGGTGAAGTGCAAATTAAGAGTGCAATGGCGGCACGGACATTTCCAAAAATTAATGGTAAAAACTACACAGTCTCTTTGGATAAAAAATAATGTGTTTTGACCACGCCCGTCACATACTTTGAGTTTTATCAGCTTGTAAAAGTTAGTAATTAGCATGACTACAAACCAGACATCGGCACGTCGCATTTATGACATCACAACAGAATCTCCTCTCCCATAACATAGCTGCTACCTACCACATGGCCAGATTTATGGTGGTTCTTTCCTCCTGAAGGAAAGATTTGTAGTTCGCTGAACTTCCAGCCATTTTCCCTCTGTTTTTCCTCCGTGACTTGTTTGATGACGTCACTTTTGTGAAACACATTTGTAGTCCTGGACTTATTTTCACACAGAACCTAAAATAGCGTTTTCCCCGTCCGAAAATAGGCACGTTCTTGGTATCAGAATGCATCTTTAAAATTCACGGACATCATATGTGAAATCCTTGGCACATAACAAACTGAATTAGAAACTAGCGTTTTTAGCCTCGTTGACTTGCATTCATTTTCTCGTTCTTCCGGAGACCCATGGTCTGGAAGTAGATAGGCGTGACTTAGGCTCCCTATCGACATATAAGTTATGCCGTAAATCAGAAGTGAGTGAAACTCCCCTCCCAATGGGCACGGGTCATTTGCACTGAGTGGCAGTAATCCCATCCCTAGCTCTAGAAAGAGATCCCAGCCTGAAGCTCTGAACCTGACAAGATCAACAAACTGCTGGACAAAAGAGACCCAACATGATCGGCCTGCAGCAGTCCAGCTAAACGCCCTCGGGCTAGGAAACTGAATGGGGTAAGAATGTTGGCGATCGGACTAGATCAGACCACAGAGCCAAAGTAACAAAACAAAGTTCTGAAAAGTCACTGCAGTATACATAACAAAGTGGTATAGATAAGCAAGGTATGATCATAATATACATAAACATAGAGATTGGGCAACGGTGGTAGAGGAGTTTAGTGTAACTGGAGGGTCGCAGATTTGAGCCCTGACCAGTTCAGTCGTTGTGTCCTTGAGCAAGACTCTAAACTCACATTGCCACAGGCCCAAGCAAAAATAAAAAAACTGTAAATAAAAGACTGCTAGTTCAAGTCCAGGATCATAAACCAAACTGTTATATAGAAGAAAGCCGACTACTTCAACAAAAAATGGTGCAATGCAAGAGTTGCCCAGTAAAAATGGGGGAAGAATCTCAAAAAAACATCGCTGATCTGCATAATCTCAGGGCTCGTTTAACTCACTGTCAGAACATTTTCAGAGTCAGTTAAAGGGACTTTACAGACTTTTGAATTTTTATGCTCGCTATTGCCCCCTCAGGCCAAAAGCGTAACGGCAGCTTCAATAGTAGGCTCGTGCACGAGGCGCGCATGCTGTGCGTGCACACTCCTTAACGAAAATAACAGCTGAGACAGTCCCTTGTGTATGTGTGTGTGTGTCCCTGAGGACAGAGGACAGGAGAAAGCACAGCTAATTAATTAAATAATTTGGTTCTGTACCTTTCTCTTCAGCACAGCCGACAAAGGTTTATGATGGGTCAGACCTCCTGCATGCTCAGATCATTCCCTTCCCTTGCTTGAAAAATTGTTCCAAAATGAAAGTTGAACCCACATCTTTTTTATCTGTGAATTCAATGCCGTTCGGCGAGTCTCAAATAAAAATTTGGGCATCTTACTGTAAAAATATATACCATTAATGTAAAAAAGAAACTTTAAATAAACTATGTTCACATCCAGAATCAAAACCGGGTCTTCTGCATGAGAGTCAGACATCTTACATGGTGAGCTAAAGCACCAGTAACATGTATAGCTAGCATCTGTAACATTTATATCCTTGATGACAGCTGAAACAACGTCAAACCAAAGAACGGTTTGGAGCAAAAATGGCTATTTTGTTGCTAATTTGCAGGAAATATCTAGAAGAAAGTTCTACAGAAAGTAGCTAAGGGTCCTCAGAAATGTAACTAGATTCATCACTAGGCATTAGGAACAGCAACAAAGTGGCACTGCCTCTCTCTCTGCTGCTAAAGCTACGGATAGCAAATGCTACGGGCGATGCCTGAGCGTGAACGCACATGATGCAGCCTGCTCGACCCGAGCATCTCTCTTTTTCTGTGATTTTACAGAAAAACAGGCAATAACAGTAAAAATGCCAGGGCTCATCCTACAGGACCAGGGCATTGCAGGAGAATGTATGAAGAAGACATTTATTATTTCTATACATGTTTTGACTGTCAAACTGCCTTATAGTCCCTTTAAAAGGCAGCATCAGGGTGTGTGAACTGATGATGGTAAATGCAGATAACTGGTGAAGTGAAACTAGTCAGTGCCAAGCTTAGAAAGGGCCACACTACAGGGTCACCCACATCCAGACGTTGAACACATTACTAAACAAAGATGTTTTCATTAGTGACTGAGCAAGGTTTTCTTTATTCATCATAAAGTTAAAGAGCAAGTCACCCCAAATCAACTTTTTTTTTCTGATAAACTATATAAATGTGTGTCTGATCGTGCTGCAGACACGTGTAGTCAGTAGTTTTGCACTTAAGTGCATTTTAGTTAAAAATTTAATTTTCTGCCTAAAACTGTCAGTGTTGCACTGTTGTCAGGTAAAAACTCTGCACAGCATTTGAATTTAAATCTGCCATCGCTATTGGCTAAGAGGTACCCTGGAACATTAGCTGGTACCATATGATGTCACAATGTTGTGAGCCTGTGTGTGTGTATTTGTTAGCGGCTCCGCCCTCTCGGTCTGCTAGGCAACAGCATTTGTTGCATTTTTCAAACAGGAAGTGGGAGTAGAGTAATACTCTGGTAGGGGGGGACTTGCTCTTTAAGGTAAATATGCTATTAAAAAAAACTCCCAGATTCCTCTTTTTGTGCTTGAAACCATCTTTCAAACATCTTTTTGTCCCATCAGGTCACGGAGGACGACGTCCTGGACGCTCTGGAGACTGTTCTACAGTCTCACATGTCGTCACCAGCAACCAGAGGCTTCGCTCTCACCGCCACCATGAAACTGAGCACACGCATCTCTGACAATGTGGAGTAAGAAGAAACATCTATGCCCTTTGTTAAAATATTAGTTACCAAGCAACATCATAAAACACTTAGTCACGTGCCTTTTATTTCTGTACGTGTTAGACTCACAGATTATCTGTAGGATTAGAGAGACAACATTAAGATCACTTCCTGTCTCCTCATCCCTGTTCTAGTCGCATCAGGAGCATCGTTAGGTGCTGTTGGGTGGATTAGAATTTACTCCCCCATCCTCAGATCTGATCTACAGATGCACTAAGCTGATGCTGGACAGATTTTATATCTGGACACAAAAAGGGTTCATTCTTGAACATAATTTAGGCAAAAGCAAGCGCATAATATCTTGTTCCCGTCACCCCTCCACAGCTCCCACTGTGACCATTTATGAGAAACATGGCGTGACTTTGACACTCGGCTGTGAACAAGAGTCAGACTCGGGCCTGTTGGCCACCCTCACAGCCTCCAACTCCTCTGACTCAGACATCAGCAGCTTCACCCTGCAAGCTGCAGTACCCAAGGTTCGTTTGTCTGTTTTTGTTTCAGAGCTAGAGCAGATAATGAGGAATATAAAGGATGGATCAATAGGTGTAGATGGTCTGTCATTAAACCTGTTTTTGATTTTAAAATATGAGATTACTGGGATTAACAGGGAGGGGGCTTCTACACCAAACTCTTTATTCTTGAGTTTCTTTAAATCAGGACATGATGTGTTGCATTTGAGATCTTTTAGCCTATTTCGTTGTCGGGCAGATTTAATTGAAGTGATAATTTAATCCAACAGATCTGGGTGTAGCTGGTAGAACTGAATTATTATCGATATTTTTTTTTACTTCACTGATCTGGAGAACTTTTCCTCCTAAATATACAAAATTGTCTGAAAGCTACGTTTTTATTTGCTCCAATTATTTTCATCCGATGTTAAAATTAGTTTTCTGATTTAAAATATTTAAATATGGCAAAAAATATCAGCTTAGCACAAATATAAATAATAACTCAACAGTTCTGTATTAAAGCTGCAACACTGTAAAAAGAAAAAAGTTGATCTAACTTAAATTGCTTCAATTGGCAACAAGCAATTTAATTAAGTTCATCCAACTTAAATTATTGGTACAATTTTAATAATTATGGTTGGATAAACTTAATTAAATTGCTTGTTACCAATTGAAACTATTAAATTAGGTTGATTAAACTATTCTGTTTTTTCAGTGAATGGCTAATCTCCTAAAGAGCTAGCTTTAAACACAAATACGGTCACACCGTTGGCCGTCATCCCTAGGCCCTGGCCCCCTGATGTGGGTAAACGAGAGAGCGCTAAACACCATTCTCGGTTTTCTAGGACCAAACGTCTTTTGTTGTCTGCGGTATTTAGAAGTGAAGGTTTAAAGGATTTGTAAATGCTTCCCCCAGCTCTATCTTTGGGTAGGCGTCTGAACCCTCGACTACATCCTGGTCAGCCGTCGGTAAAGAATTCAGACTATATCTGCTTTTGTCGGTAGACGGTACGGCAAACAGAGCTGAACAACATGCGTATCTGATAATTCCTAGTTTTGTTTGATCCTTCCAGAGCGTGCAGCTACACATGAAGGCCCCCAGCAGAGACTCTCTTCCTGCTCGAGGTGCAGCTGAGCTGACCCAGACGGTGGTTCTCAGCAACCCAAACAAGGTGGGTCTGCGAGGAAACTCGATGGTGGTTGGCGTTTCTGCTCTGGGTGCCATCCATCATATCACATCCCAGAAGAAGACCTTCACCTACAAACACTGTGATAAAATGTCACAAAGTCCAGAAGGTTTCACTGACATATTTCAAGGATCGGGGTTTAATAAAACGTCATTTTTCCTGTAACTTTCAGGTTAATCTGAAAATGAGGATTCGTATCTCGTACACCAGCCAGGGATCAGCTGTTCAGGACACAGTCCAGGTTGACTCCTTGCCTGGACTCTGATCGTGTGAATCTGGAGTCCTCGGAGCACCGGTTTTGTTGTTTTTCTCTGAAGAATGTCCTTGTGACGGTTTTTCTACTCATCAGGAACATGGTGTCAAACTTCCATAATGCCCCTTTAAACAAACAAAAACAAACTCATTTAGAGATCATCAAACCTCTAAGGGAATCTCTCCGTGCAGAACTCAGCCGGGAGAAAAAATCTTTTACAAAAATGGAGATGAGCTTTCAGAAGACCGTAGAAGAAAAGGCCGCTTCACAATAAGAGCTCTGCATAAAGTATGAACTTGATGGTACATCCTCTAAAATTCAGATTGGAAATTTGGAACAGGAGCTTAATAAATAGCTGACAAAGAAACTGGAGAACAGACAATTAATGATGCCTTGATGGCTGAATAAACATCTCTGCAAGAACACACGATCTTAGAAATGTCTATTAGGATGTATCTAGGCCGTTTCATGGCTAGACATGTAGAAGCCTTGGACGGGGACTTCAAGGACCTCAGGTATAAAACTGAGTTTTTCACCACAACAAATGGCAGAAAGTTTTGAAATGAAACTCAAAAAAAAAAAAAAAAAAAAAAAAAAATCAGGCTCACGTGGAAACCAAAACAGGCCACTAAAAACATGGAGGCTTTCTGTATCTGGATGGCCAGACTTCCACAACCTGCAGGAAGGCACCTTTGCTAAAGACTGAAGAACAGCTACAGAAAGATCAGAACAGGTCTTCATACAACAAGCTCAGCATGGAGGAACAGGATTCAGGTGAAAAACCCTCGGACTTTCCCACCACTGACCCAGAACCTGTCCGTGACACTAAAGCCCAGGACACTTCTGTTCTCCCAACAACAAACCCAGATTTAAATGAGAAAGAAGATCTGGATACTGAGCTTGAGAACATTTCATAGCTCCCAGAAACCAGAACCAAGAGGTCCTCCCCCTTGGGGAAAAAATGTAATTTTTTAGGTTTGAGGAAACCCAAATCATGGAAGAACAAGAGCACTTCCGTCAGAGACCCAAAGAATCACTTCCTTTCCCTCACACACTACAGGGCACGCCTATGGGGGTTAATATATTAGCGCAGTCCTCTTCTCATTCATGTAGGTCGACCACCCTCCAGGTTAGGTGTGGAAGGAACCATCTGTTTTAGTGTTTGCAATTCTATCCAGGATGTGGGTGGAGGTGAAGTTCATTGTGCTTCAGGAAGAGAACTAGTAAAAAGTTTTATTCTATAAGTACTTGATGGCTGTGAGAGAAATAGATGTAAAAAACTTCCATTTCTACCTGCCAAGCTTCAGCCTCACTGAAGCCTTCTCCATGGCCTGGACTGGTGACGTGGCTTAAATCCGGTATTCCTGGTGCACATCATGCGGGAGTGACCCGTGGAGCCGTCAGGTCACAGGTGGCACCACCCAATCAGCTCACTCAGAGACAAGCCCGAGCGCCATCTTTCATTTAGCACGTTTGCTTAAAGCATAAATGGATCTGAGGCCCGTGAAACCCAACATGCGTGTCTGTGACCGGACATGACAGTATTTTATTGAAAATGTTCTAAGAAACAGAAGACAAAATACAAACGGTTAAACATGTAACATGAACAGGGTGACCGTGTGTTGAGAGCAGTGCTAACAGGATACAGCTGTGTTATGGCTCATGTGGAATGTGTGTGTGATAAGGCAAAAGACCAGTTGGATGTTTATGTCCACATTTAAACTCAAAACATTACAAAAAAACACAAAACCAGCAGGTGAAACCAGTGGGTTTGGTTTGGACTTGATCAGAGAGCTTCACAATGACCACACAGAGACAGAATGCGTGCACAGGTGAAAGTTCACATCTGCTCTAACAGAATTTATCCAGTCGCCACCGAGTCTAACTAAACAACACGAGTCGAGAGCACGGACGCTGCGTTTCAAAGGCCGATGGTGTAGGAGCGACCTGCCGGGTTGTGGATGGCAGAGCAGCACGGCTCGGTCACGGCCCACTCGTACCAAACCTTCTTCCCATTGTTGCAGCGCCAGAACCGCACCGTGACATCATCATCTCGCGATATGGAAATGGGCTGCTGTTAGGGAGACACGGAATACCCAGAACATGGAGTCTCTGAACAGGATTTGGATTTTTCCACTTTTCTAGTGATTGATTTACCTTGAGGGGGAAGAGGATGGGAAACCAGGAGAACATCCCAGGCGAATGAGTGTCTGGTTTTATACCTGCAATAAAAACACACACACACATGGAATTAAAGCAACATTTCTATCTAAACACACACACACACGATCATTTCCCCTCCCCTCACACGACTTACTGAGTGTGACATCTTTGTACAGAGTCGTTTCAAAATAACCAGCAAAGCCATGGAGCACAGAGTTACAGTCCACAGAGAACTTGAGGCACTGGTAGCGGTTATTGTTCATGTCTGAAAGGACACACACACCTCATAAATACCCCCGAACAAACACACACGTTCCCTCGTGTGAATCTGATGGTTTCTACCTTTAGATGGGTGTGTGAAGGTGAAGCACGCCTTAGGCTCAGCCAGCTGGTGGAAGTTGTGGAGACGCACCACGTAAGGCGTCTCAAAATGGCACTCAGGGTCCTTGTCGCGCTCCCTGCACCCCCGCACTTCATTGTAGAGCTTGGATGAGGATATCGGAGCTAGGAAAGACGTGTAGGAGCAAGGGATACTGACTCCATCATCTGGAACGCAGAAACAGAAAGAAAAAGTGATATTGGATGGGAAAAGGAAGGTAACGAAGCAGTACAAATGCTTGCTCTGCATCAGCAGAAAGAAACACGTCTGCTTGTGGAATCTGTGTTTCTTAAAGCGACGGAACTAGGGATGAGCCGGATACTCGTTTCAGACGAGTATCCGGTACGGAAAAAGCATTTTTGACGAGTACGAGCATGAAACGAGTAAAACTCGTAAATATCTGTAATTGTGCTGAAGGAAAGTCCTCATTGGGTAACTGACCGTCTTCACGCTCTGTGATTGGCCAGTCACATAGTGCGCCCGCCCCTCCCTACACACAAAACTCAGCAGCAGACACACACACACACACACACACACACACACACACACACACACACACACACACACACACACACACACACACACACACACACACACACACACACACACACACACACACACACACACACACACACACACACACACACACACACACACACACACACACACACACACACACACACACACACACACACACACACACAGATCTCCAGTGTTGGGAGTAATGCGGTACAAAAGTAATTAATTACTGTAATGCATTGCTTTTTGCTGTAATGTAGTAATGTAAGGCATTACAGGGAAAGAGAATGGTAATATTTACTCGGTACAATTGTCAGTAACGCGGTAATTACAATGTATTTTTAAACCCAGAATCAAGATGTGTTCCTTAAAAATTCAAATTGCGGGAAACCCGAAGAAAGATCCAGTATCTGCATATGTTACGTCATTTATGGACTCAGCTTTGCGGGCAGAGAGGACGCCGCGGTAACGGCTCAGCTGCGTCCTGCACGCGGCCGCTGTAACATTCACAAAATCTCTCCACTAAAACAAAATAATTCACTTGCGATCGTTCATATCAGCGCATATTCTCTGGTATTTTGTGCTTTTCTGACGTGCTTTGCCTCAGCTGAGTTCATAATCTGTTCCCCGGTGATTTCAACTCATTACTGCTGGAGCACCGCGCATGTGAAGATCCCTCTGGCTGACCGTTACAAAGTAGGAAGTCTAGGAAACTGTTTTTTCTGGAAGACGGAGAAAACATGCAGCATGCAGGAGAGAAAGGGCAGGAAATTATTCAAATAAAATCAAGAAAAAAAGAAAAAAGTAGGTAGATTTATCCCCAATACACATTTTTACCAGTGAAAAGCAATAATATATAAGCATTTAATATTTATACATGTGACAGAATCAGATCACCCCAGAAGTCAGTCCCACATCCAGGGCCGTATCAAGGCATTTGGGGACCAAGGCAAACATAGGCTTGGAGCCCCCACCACCTCACTCCCTGCTCAGTTAATCTAAGATGGCAGCGTGCTGAGAGTACAGATTGTTGTTGCTTTTATTTAATAAACAATCATTTTAAAGCACTGTTATTATATCTGACTGTTTTTAACAGCAATCCTAGCTCAGACACCACATCACCTTCCACATATATGTCATGAGCTCACTGAGTGTCAGGTTACCAGATTCATATTGAAGTTGTTTTGGTGAAAGTAACAAAGTAATGCAAAAGTAGTGTAATGCCTTACATTTTAAAATCAGTAATCTTGTAATGTAATGAATTACTTTAAAATGAGGGTAACAAGTAATAAATAATGCATTACAGTTTTGAAGTAACTTGCCCAACACTGCGGATCTCTCTGTGCTTGCTTCACTGTTCACGTTTCTTCAGTGCTCCCTATGTTTTCTTCGGTTTGCTTCTTTTTAAAGTTAAAGTTATTTAAAGTTACTTTTTTCGTAACGTACGTGGTGCATTTGACAAGACAGAGCTGAAAACGGCTCGTGCTGCGTCAGTCACTGCCTGCGCTCCAGTCGGGTTTTTTTTTCCTCTCTCTCTCCTCTTCCTCAGGATCCACTCCCTCTTTCCTATTCTTTCTCTCTCTCTACATTTTTAAATCACAATTGTCTATTTTTTGCTCATTTTAAATATATTTTAATCATTTTCTAAATTCTTTTTTCTATTTTACATGTTTTGTTTTGTGAAGCGCCCCGTGATTTTTATCTTGAGAGGCGCTTTAGAAAAGATCTTTTCTTCTCTCTCGCTCTTAATTCATGCACTTAAATATTAATGTTCTGATTTTATTGAAAAACTTGTTCTGTAATAGTTCCTTTACTATTGTGATTAAAAACATTTAATCTCAACTCTGAGGCTGCTCTGTAAATAGTTTTCAAATAAACAATACACATAGCAACTTCTGATCAGACGTAAAATAATGTATTGATGTAAACCACACCCACTTCTGGCTTAGGCCACGCCCACCCAGAGTACAGATACAGATCATTTAGATGGTTTAACAGAATGTTAGTGGTGTTCGCGCTCATCCCTAGATGGTACCTTTGAGAAAGTGCTGCGCCCCATTCAAGCACTCAGGGGAGAGCTCATTATCACCAAAGGATCCCAGCAGCTCACTGACAATGATATCAGCCTTCTCTGGTGCAGCCCACTCCCGCATGTCACACGACACCACGGTCACCTGGTCGCCCCACTCCTCAAAGCGCCAGTTCTCCAGTCTAACAGCACATCACAAACACGTTTCAGGCTGCAGTTCTTTCCCCCTCCGCCTCCTTATTCAAGCGGCCTCTCAGATTAAAGACTCACGTGATGACGGCGTTGGGGTTTTTTTCAACGGCGTACACTTTGAGCTTCCTGTCAGCCTGCTGAGCAGCACGTAGAGAGGCGTTGACCAGAGGACCCCGACCTGCTCCCAGCACCATCAGCACCCTACAACACAGAACAGCAGTGTAGATCAAATGTCCCCGTCCCAATCAGACGGCGATGCTCCAACTTACTGAACGTTAGTGTCCTTCTGCTCGTCCGGTACTCGGTCTAGGAGACATTTAAACACGGCCTGTAGAGAAGAAGTCAAACCACACACACACACACACACACACACACACACACACACACGTTACTGACAACAGCATAGAATAACGCTCCACTGCTGGGCTCTAGAACACACGCCAGGCTGGAGTTCAACACGGGCTAATCATAAAAGTTTGTAGGGGAAACTATTAGGGCTGCCACGATTAGTCGACTCGTCACGACGACGTCGACAAATAAAATAGTCGACTATTAATTTTAAAAGTTAATAAAAGTGCTCCTCTTCAATGGACAAGTTTGTTACGTGCACACCTCAGCAAGCCAACGCCCTGACCGAGGCCACTGTGAGCATGCTGGTCATGAGACTCCTGTCCATGGTCGTATCAAGGTTTCAGAGAGATGATCAAGCAGCTCAACCCAGGTTACCACGACTAATACCTACCAGGCTCATCCCATTTCTCCACCATGACGGAAAAGAGAAATGAAACAACCTTTAAGGTGTGTGTGTGTTGATTCTCTCTGGACACAAAAATGTTAGAATACCATAAATCCTCTAATACAGGCCCGGGCCTGTATTTGACTCAAGCTCATCAAGCTCCAGGCCTTTATTGGAAGGAGGACCAGAATTAGAGGCAGGCCTCCATTTCTATTTGAGCAAAATGAACTAATGGTTCGCTGGAGTTTTTGACAATTAAAATTGCGCCCACATTTTCAAAGTTAAACACATTTCTTTTAACAACGGTAGTTTCTGCTTCAGTTACCTTTGAACTGCAGTTCTAAAAGATCTACCGACCGCAAAAACAGTGGAGTGCGTGCTGCTCGCCGGCCGTATCAGTGAGGTGCGTCACCAAGGACAAAACAGGTGATGCACTCCGCTCCACAGCAGCGAAAAGCATCAGGCGCAAATAAAAGAATAAAAGACAGAAAACATAAAAGGAAATGAGCCGACATGAACGATCGAGTGTTAAATTAGTTTTTGAGGTGGCGACACCTGACTTGATAATGTTACTGTGGCCGTGCTCAGGACGCAGATGTCTGGAGCGCGTCAACAATCAGAGCTTTGCATGCGCAAGCTGGTTAAGGTTAGGATGGGGGTGAGGGGAATGTTAAATTGCAAGAGGGTAAACGTCACAATTTGGTTAAATGTCAGTTTTACGGCGGGTGTCAGTACCGACGCTCTGGCACAGCACGTTGCCTCCCGACGCGCAGGAGCTTGTCACCTGCTGACAGCAGGCTGCCGTCTTTTCCGTGGACTGCATCTTGCCGGTCATTATCACGTGACAACGACTAGTCGATGACAGGCATAAAAAGTCACTATAGAGCGGTGAAGTCGACTAGTGACTAGTTCATACAACCCGTGCTACTGCTCCCCAGAGTGTTCTGCAGCATAATCAGCACGTTCTCTTTGAACTTGACATCAAATTTTCGCCTCCTCTTCATCTCCGCACGGTTAAAGTTACCCTGGCAGTCTCTCACTGGCAAATCAAAAGTGAGACGGATGACACAACCGCCCCCCGTACTTGCTTGTTACCACATTCCACCCGGCCACAATAAAAAACCGGCCATTATTCACCTCCGCCGACACCGGCCAAAATATGATACCCGGCAGTTAATTAAATACAGGCCAATATTAGAGGATTTACGGTATAATGCATTTTATGATAAAATAAAAAGGTCGCTGACTGAACAATCAAGTAACTAACATGTTTAAAGCATTAAACATTTTCTTTGTGTTAAATCTTAACCTACATCATTAGATATAACAGAATTATTAATCTGGTAAATAAACTAACTTTAATATCTTTTGTGTTTACGGTAAAGCAGACCCTCAGAGCTGTCGATGGTCCCCAGACCGCTGGCGTGCGGACCAGCCGTGCTACAGAGGCGTACCTTGGTGTGTTGGCTATTTCCTGAGTTAAGATTGGAAGATGAAGCGTTTCAACCTTGCCACCACGCCTCTCGTGAACACGAGTCCTTTTTGTGTACAATATATTTTAGGTTTTAGGTGCCTACCTCCATTTGACTGCAGCATTTGTATTAACAGGTTACAAAGTTAATTAAAGTAGTTTGATAAGCTATCATCTAGTCTTTATTATTAGATGCCACATAGCTGATCACACATAGAACTAGAAGCTAATGATGGGTATATTAAGAGCATCCTGGTGCAATAAGCTAAACTTTTATGAATGACACGATTATTCGTTAATCATCAACAAAACTGGTGATTATTCGACTACTAAAATAGTCGTTTGTGGCAGCCCTAAAAACTTTACACATAAAAAACTTTCCAGATATGTTAATAAACCGTTTTTACTCTAATATAAGAAAAGACAAACACTGAAAAAAGTGGACTGAAGCACAGTTGTGGTACTGGAGGTCAGCCGTGGAGTCACCAGAGAAGCCCAAACAGTTATGGCGGGCCAGCAGTGGAGCTGGGAACATTTGGGAACATTTAATAAAAAAATTAAGAGAAGCATATGCAAAACCTGCAAAGGGGGAACCTGCCCATGGCAAAACGACGATGATTCACAAAAACCTTAAAAAGGAAACACGCTGCGGCCGACGACGAAGAGCCAGAGTCGCCTAAGGCTAATTAGCTAGCTAGGATTAGTAGCTGTAACATCAACAGTAGCGACACGGTGTGATTATCTTTAACACATGTCGTGTGTTTGCAGGAATGTCTCTAAATTTGTTAAAATAAAATTTAGCTCTTCAGTGAAAAACCTTGTTACCATGCCAACAACCTTTTTCTTAAGCTCAGTGCCTTTTCCCCTCATTATTGCAGAGCTTGTTAAAAGGGGTTGAAGGCTTTTATCTTAACTGTGTTTGTTTTTTAGACAACACTTCAAATAAGAAGCCAATGATGGTTATAACAGAGTCGCTGCATGCTGATACTATAGCCACAACGGATGCACGATCCGATGAGTCGACTTTCAAAGTAATGGTCCGCGGCAGCCCTACGAGGATTACACTTTCTGATTAGTTTTGGTTGTTCATGATTCTTCTGATGCTTTAGTCTCTAATCTCGTGCTAGGTGGAAAAAAATTTAAAATATCTTCAGAAATAATAAATAATCCACGTTAACGTTACTTTTTTTAGTTGAATGGTTTAAAACCGAAGGGTTTTGAGGGTGCCACCCGGCCCGAATCCTAACAACCTCACCTGTTGGTACTGAGAATATTTAATAGGATCCTTCTCGAAGACTTCATATGTCTGAGACTCCAAGTTGTCCATGAGGGGCTGGAAAATAAAACAAAAATAACTGAACCGTTCATCAAGAACTAAAGACAAACAACAACAGCATTTATTCACCTGCAGGGGCGACTGTAGGTAGTCCTCATAGCCTTTGGCAAACAGCTCATAGGCGTTGGGCGCAGGCCTGTTCTGATTGAGGTAATCCAGGTATTGCAGGTAGGACCTGAAGTCCTTGTCAGTGTGCCGACTGGTGCCTGTGAAGATAAACTGAGCCTCCAGCTGCCAGGAGAAAAGGGTTTGGTTAAGAAACACACCTGAATCCCGCTGATGACAACCTGAGAATCGGTAACGATCTCACCTTGAAAAGACGGAAAATTATTCTCTGATGAGCTTTAGACAAAACTGGGAAGCCTTTCTTATTAGTTAGAAAGATGCTTGTTGGAATTATTGCTGCTTTGATTGGTTCCCCGAGCCATTTATCAATAACGGCGTCTGAAGGCATGTCTGCTCCAACTTCAATGGCTTTAGGGAAACAGAAGCAGACTCTCAGCACAAAGAAAAACCAGAATCATCTTTTAGGATCATTTTTCCTTCATTGGCTGCTTCACACTGCGCTCCCTCACCGAGACAGACCCTCTTGTTGTAATCACAAAGGGTTCTGAATGAATGCCACCTAAAAAACACAGAAAAAATAAGTAAATAAATCAAACTAATCCTTAAATAGAAGTGTTTGTGGGAAACTAACCAGCTCCAAGTTTTCTCATCTACACTTGTTTCATCCAAACAAGCCGTCGGTTCATTCTCGATCAGATCTTCCCGCATGTCCTCCATCGCCATCAGTGGAACGCGTATCCAGAACTAAAAAAAAAAAAAACCTGTTAGTTTGGACTCTGCTATGTAAAAGCCACTCAACACTGGGTTGGCGTCATCGGTGTCCTACATTTGAGGTGTGGTGACCAGTGTGGATGTGGTTCAGCAACATTCGGGCTAAGTTAGCGTTGTTGGGTCCCCTCAGAGGGATCATGAAGACGGGAAGACCCAGGTAGGCTGAGAAGTTTAGCTCTTGTGAAAGAGCCTGGAAGCAAGAGGAGAGAAACACAGTAAACCATCGTGGATGAAAAGGAGGGAGAAATGGAGATGAGGAGGTAAACAGAAGGCTTGACTAGTTTATTATGTTTACAGGAGCAGAGCATCATAAAGCTGTCCGGATTAGGAAACTCACAGCCTCCGAGTTTCTGCGCTGGGTCTCGATTTCTGAATCTGCATGGATCCACGGAGAGAGTTTCCCAACAATCAGAGTATTCCAGTCTGGATCAGAGAAAATAATTATTAAAAACTGGCTCAACGCGTGAATTTCAAACTCATTTCATTTAGCAGTCCAAGAGAACGTTAACGTCACAGATGTGTTAATGGGGAACGTTTCTTAGTGATGTATTATAAACTTCTCCAAGTCAGGAATGAGGTCTTGACTCAAGTGGAGGTGTTAAAAGTATCTCAGGGTCTTGTTCACGAGTGAGGGGAAAGATGGACAGGTGCTGCGTCTGCAGTGATGCGGGCGTTGTGCCGGTCTGTCGTGCAGAAGAAAGAGCTGAGCTGGAAGGCAAAGCTTTTGATTTACTGGTCCATCTACGTTCCTACACTCACCTAAGGTCACGAGCTTTGGGTAGTGACTAAACAAATGTTTGGAGTCTGGGCTCTCCCTATGAGATGGGGTGAGAAGCTCAGTCATCCAGGAGAGGCCCGCTGCTCCTCCACATCAAGAGGAGCCAGTTGAGGTGCCCGGGGCACCTGATTAGGATGCTTCCTGGTGAGGTTTTCCAGGCCCGGCCAACCAGGAGGAGACCTAAAGGAAGGCGCAGGACATGCTGGAGGGACTATGTCTCTTGGCTGGCCAGGGAACGCCTTTGGATTCCCCTGGAGGAGCTGGCCCAAAAGGCTGGAGAGAAGGAAGTCTGGGCTTTTCTGCTTAGGCTGCTGCAACCCGACCCCGGATAAGCAGATGAAAATGGACGGATGTATTAGAATAGATTTGTATCCAAATCAGCATACCTCTAATTGCCTAATGGGTTAAAAACTCCTCTATAAATCCCTTTAAAACATTTAATGTGAGATACTTTTGTTAATTCTTTAGATTTATCTGAGATGCCTGAAGCACTATTTCTTCTGACAAACCTCTCCCACACAGCAGCAGGTCAGACCGGGTCTGGGCCCCGGGTCGGGATTTTCCGGGCTCCAACTCAAACTCTCTCCTGAGCCTCGGATGGAACAGCGGCATGCACAGGAAGTCAAACCTGCACACAGGACGAGGAAAAGACGAACTCAATTACATTACAGTCCATAGTCAGACATCAAATAACCAAGCAAAACTGTACATTTCCTCAGTTATCCTTCCAATTACTAGTTAATTATTCCATATAATCGATCAAACAACGATTATAAATATTTATAACCAGTTCCAAGCATCGTGATGGGGCACGTGCTCAAGACTCGCCGGCTAACTAGCAAGCGTCACTCAGACATGGCAACAAGCGAAACTCTTCTAATGTCGTTACTCAAACAACAAATCGGACCAAACACGCTCCTCACCCAAGCTTGGCGACCGCAGCCAGTGTGTCAGCTACCTCCGGTACACAGTTCATATCTCTCCCGCAGGAGACCCTGCTCCCCGAACTGGCGGACGCCATGACTTTTACCGACTGAATGGACTCCAGGACCGTCTTGCTGGATCTCGGTGAAACTGACGCCATCTTGGATCCACCAGAACGTGCATGAATGCTGCATTTAAGGCATTTAGAGCTAAGATGGCTGTGGGAGAATGTCAGTTTCATATCTCGTAAAATCCCGCGATAATTATTTGCGCAGAGATTTTACAAAAACACAGAACAGTTTGTTGTTCCAATGTTTCTCCTTACGAATAAACAAACAACATTAGGAAAGTATTAAAAATAAAAGGTTAAAAATGTAATTTACATTTAAATTATATAATAATTATTTCCTCGTTTTATTAAGATCATGTATCAGAAACTCGAAAAGCAAACAAAGTAAAAGCGACTGATGTGAAACGTCTTAGATGACTCTCTGGCACTAAAGAGTCTTAGGTTTGCAGAAAGAGGCTTCAGCATATCCAATTCACAGCATAAAATATAAAACAACCGTAAAGCTTTCGGTCGTGTTGGTGCATGATGGCCTTACTGAAAGCTGTTAGTTTTGCATAGCTATAAAAGGGGAAGAGCACATCAGTATTGTCTGCAGAGTAGGCTTTGGGAGTTGACAGCTTTGTTGGGTGTTTACCGTACATCTTCATCTAACTCATGGCTTTAGAAGATATCTGTGGTTTTGAGGAAAGGCGTGTGCATCAGTTCTCCCCTTTATCATCTCTGGAGGATTCAACCTCATCTACTCAGGTGGCTGACTGCTACAACCTCAAATGGAAAAGATCAAAGACATCTGAGAACACTTTGCCACATGTCTTCATGCCATCTATTCCTTGCACCAGCTCTTTCATCAACAGAACCACGGATGGCCCTTCAGTGCCCACTCGCAGGCCTTTTCCTTTGTGCCATGGAACAACAACTTTGGGTTTCATCTTCCAAGGTGGAGTGATTGCAGCAGCAGACACGCGTGCCAGCGCTGGGGGGCTTGTTGCTTGTCCGGCTGTTCATAAGATTACCCCTATTCACTCTCATTTGGTGGTCACCTCCTCAGGTAGCGGTGCAGACTGCATGCTGTGGGAGCGTATTCTGATTAGAGAAATCAGACTCTACCAACTGCGACACGGCCGCCGCCTCTCAATACGTGGCTCAGCTAAGCTTTTGTCTTTTATGCTCCATCCCTTTAAAGGCACTGATGTGTGTGTGGCTCTCACTCTGTGTGGCTGGGATAAGGAGGAAGTTGGAACCAACTTTGGCAAAAATCTGGAGGACACATCTTTTATGACAGACTCTTCAGGTGCTATTAGTTCAGCGCCAGACTCTCTATCCCCCAACAGGGGTCCAAAGTTAATTTATGTGTGTAGTGATGGAGCCCGACTGCAAGGAGACGTGTTTTCTGTGGGTTCAGGTTCTCCCTACGCTTATGGAGTTCTGGATGGAAACCTGAGCTGGGGTTTGAGTAAAGAAGATGCCATTTCTTTGGCAAGAGAAGCAGTGTTCAGAGCCACCCACAGGGACGCATACTCAGGAAACAATGTAGACCTTTTCCTTGTTACAGATCAAGGGTGGATCCAAAGAAAGAGGGAGGACTTGAAAGAAGAATATTACAGAGACATGGAGAGACGGGTCCAAGATACAAAAGGAAAGGGAGAGGGTGTCAAAATAGAAAGTTACTAAATAAAGCAAAGCATTGTGTGTGTGTGTGTGTGCGTGTGCGTGTGCGCGCGCGCGTGTGTGTGTGTGTGTGAGAGAGAGATCCATGAAAACCTTGAAGTACATAGGACAATTATTTACGTTCTCAATCCCCCACAACCACAGGGGGCGCTGTGACATGTTTCAATTGTAGATGGATGATCAATCCAGGTCGTACTGCGCATGCGCAGCGGAAGTTGCTTGTTCATCACGCTCTTACAAAGATGGCTCTTGCTAGTGTATTGAGCAGCGATTGTGTGGATTTTTCATTTGATTACCGTCAGCCCTTCGCTGTTGGTTGTGGTCCCGGTCAGAGCGGTGTAGATTTGGAAGCTGCCCCGGGGGACAGTTTAAAATTTTCTGTTAAGAACTCGCTACTCACCGGAGACGAGGATGGCGTGGAGAGGAAAATAGAGTTCCTGCACGGGACAACCACCTTAGCCTTCAAAGTAAGTTCGCGTATTGGTTTAAAATAGGTGGTGTCAAATGTATCGGGAAGTGTATGCAATTCAAAAAAAACAACAACTTCCGATTAATTGTTTACGTTTTACGCTGTGAACGAGACTTTATATAACACGATGTGACGAGCGTTAGCTTGCTAGCTTAGCTACAAATTGCTTTCTCATGGCAGCTTGATTTTTCTGAGCATCGGTGTTTGCTAATGTTTGTATTTTCTTTGCGACTTTACTAACAAACATGTATTCTGTATGGTAACTTAAACCCACACTGGCTTGCTGTCTTACTGATAAATGAGATGATTTATGTTTGTGATCATCAGGCTGCAGTAAACATTCAAACAATCTGGTTTCTTACACCCAAAATCTATAGTTTTATGGCTATAAAAGAACATCAAAGTTCAGTTTAATAATCCTTTTAAACTTAACTAGGCATAGGCATTAGTTTTTATCTAGTTGGGGGAAAAACTACAATACATTTGACAAAGGAACCAGTGTAAACCAACAAGCACTTTAAGCTAGTAAGCACGTATTGCCACCTAATATTCAAAAGCTCTTCAACCAGAGCGATGAGGGATATCATTTACGAAGGACTAAAATGTTTAAAATGCCTAGGGTAAGAACCACTAAAAGGAGTTTCTGTGCATCAGTATGTGGTGTGAAACTGTGGAATGGGCTGCAGGAAATACACAAACAGTGTCCAAATATAAACAAAATTAAATCACTGTATAAAAAAATGATAACTAATGGATTTGAAAATGAGCTTCTCTGAAGTTATGGAAACTATGATATTGTCATTATTATTTTGCTGTTTTTTATGCTATTGTTGTCATTGTTATTATTATTACTATCACTAGTACCATAAAATGTTAATGCTCTCATTGGTAGCTGCATATATATATATATATATATATATATATATATATATATATATATATATATATATATATATATATATATATATATATAGATATATATATAGATATATATATATAGATATATTGATATATTGATATATATATAGATAGATATATTGATATATTGATATATATATAGATAGGTATAGATGGTAACTTGTAAAGTAAATTAGTAATGAGAGACAAGGGGGTGCTTGCTTCTTCTTATTCCCTTTGGACAAAGACTTCTTTTTTATTGGTATATCTTTTCTTTTCTACTATGTTTATTGATTTAAAAAAAATATTTTGTCTTATGTTCAAATAAACGTTTCAGTCAATCAATATTAGTTATTTCCGTAATCGTATTTTATTTTCACCACAGTAATTGACTTTGACTGGTGTGATTTTAGAGGAATGTGTTAAAGTTTGAGCTGAGCTTCAAGAGCATCTCTTAGATGGACTGTTCTCTTCTGTAACTGAATTTTCTAATGAACTTCTGCTTCTCTCAGTTCCAGCATGGAGTCATTGTTGCAGTGGACTCTCGGGCCACAGCAGGCTCCTACATCGCCTCACAGACTGTCAAGAAGGTGATTGAGATCAACCCGTACCTGCTGGGTACCATGGCGGGAGGAGCCGCTGACTGTAGCTTCTGGGAGCGCCTGCTGGCCCGCCAGTGCCGTATCTATGAGCTGCGCAACAAGGAGCGCATCTCTGTGGCGGCTGCCTCCAAGCTGCTTGCTAACATGGTGTACCAGTACAAGGGCATGGGACTCAGCATGGGAACCATGGTGTGTGGCTGGGACAAGAGAGGCCCAGGTAAATGCAGCAGATGGAATCCACAAGAACATTTGGTCTATATGGTGATCCAAAATGATCAGACAGATTTCCTTATAGAAAAAAAATTAGTTTTTCATTATAACATTTCCCCTTAAAGGGACTTTATGGTCTTTTGAATTTTTATGCTCACGATTGCCCCCTCAGGCCAAAAGCGTAACAGCAGCTTCAATAGTAGGCTCGTGCACGAGGCGCACATGCTGTACGTGCACACTCCTTAACGAAAATAACAGCTGAGACAGTCCCGTGTGTGTGTGTGTGTGTGGGGTTGACTGGCCCAGAGGACAGGAGAACGTGCAGCTAATTAATTAAATAATTTGGTTCTGTACCTTTCTCTTCAGCACAGCCGACAAAGGTTTATGATGGGTCAGTCCTCCTGCATGCTCAGATCATTCCCTTCCCTTGCTTGAAAAATTGTTCCAAAATGAAAGTTGAACCCACATCTTTTTTATCTGTGAATTCAATGCCGTTCGGCGAGTCTCAAATAAATCTGGGCATCTTACTGTAAAAAAATATACCATTAATGTAAAAAAGAAACTCTAAATAAACTATGTTCACATCCAGAATCAAACCCAGATCTTCTGCATGGGAGTCCGACGTCTTACTAGGTGAGCTAAAGCACTGGTGACGTCCTTTGTATCTGTAACATTTATATCCTTGATGACAGCTGAAACAACGTTCAAAGAACGGTTCAGAGCAAAAATGGCTATTTTGTTGCTAATTTGCAGGAAATATCTAGAAGAAAGTTCTACAGAAAGTAGCTAAGGGTCCTCAGAAATGTAGCTAGGTTCGTCACTAGGCGTTAGGAACAGGGACAAAGTGGCACTGTCTCACTCTCTGCTGCTAAAGCTACTGATAGCAAATGCTACGGGCTATGTCTGAGCGTGCCTGCTCGACCCGAGCATCTCTCTTTTTCTGTGATTTTACGGAAAAACAGGCAACCACAGTAAAAATGCCAGGGCTCATTCTACAGGACCAGGGCATTGCAGGAGAATGTCTGAAGAAGAAATTATTTCTATACATGTTTTGGCTGTCAAACTTCCATAATGCCCCTTAAACATCTTTTGTTGTGATCAAACTTGTGAAAATTAAATGTGCTGTTACTTTATTCAGCTGTGCCCTGAATTTATCGAAATACATTTGAGTTTAAACGGACTCACTCACTCGTTACCTTAGCCGCTTTTTTGTCTCTAGGGTCTTGGGGAGCTGGTGCTTAACTCCAGCAGTCATCGGGTGGCAGGGGACATCCTGGACGGGTCTCAGTCCACCACAGGGACATTAAGGGACAAACACCCAGTCACACTCTTATACCAAGAGATGATGTATCCAGTCAGCCTGACATGCATGGTTTTTGGAATGTGGGAGGAAACCAGAGTACCAGCACACACACCTACACACACACCTACACACACACCTACACACACACCTACACACACACCTACACACACACACACACACACACCTGTGACCTTGCGGCAAGACGCAGCTGCCACCAACTGCATCTCCATGCAGCTTATTAATAAATTCTCCCCAAGTATGCGTGGGTATTCCTCTGGCACTCTGGTGTCCTCCCACAGACCAAAAGCATGCGTGTTAGATTGATTAGAGAGTTTGTCCCCAGATGTGAGTGAGTGTGTGAATGCTTACACGATCTGTGTCTTTCTGTGTCCCTGTGATGGACTGGGGACCTGTCCAGAGTGTCCCTCCCTCTCATTTGTTAACTGTTGCACACCAGCTCCCTGAGACCTTACTGAAGAGAAGGGGGTGTAGAAGGTGAGTGATGTACCGGATTATTATTTAGTTAATCTAATGGTCCTTTGTTGTGATGTGGAGTCACCGATGCTCTTTATTTAAACGTTGTGGATTTTCCTGTTTTCTGTGAAACTGAATGTCTTTTTGTACACTAAGGTTCCTGAAAATGGAAGACAAACATCTGTAGCTTCAGTTTGCCACTAGATGGCACTGCAGGCTGTCTCCTGCTGTCTCCTTGTTTATCCCTAAAGCTGTGGAGTTTGGATGACATGCAGGGAGGCCGTACATCAGCGAAGGTGTGCTTAAAGAGGCAGCCACAGTGACACAGTAATGGGAAATCAATGAGGCTGGGACAGTAGGCCAGTGAAGGAGTAGCTGCGTGCTGGGCGTTGGGTGTGAGCCCCAGACAATCGGGTGGCTTGTATAATGCCCTGATGCTGAGTGGCGATCAATGCCAGCTTTATCTGGACAGCAGAATCGTTGCCGACAGTGACGGCCCGCTGGTGGGCCCACAGATGCCCCCGACGCTAAATCTCAGGCAATCAGTTGGGGAAATAATGATCTCATATGTGCACGATAGGTCATGTGATGTAAATATGTCTGCATCTTACTGTGCATGTGATTGAACGGAGAGGTAAATTAAATCGATCACTTTTAGGCAGGAAGCTCATTAGCCAGCTACAACCACGTCAGGAGTACTTATTCCCCAGATGAAGGGCCTTAAGCCGCACGCAAAATAAACGGAGTAACAGCCATGTTAAGGAGCTTGACAAATGTGCCTCAATGTAATAACATTACGTGTTGTTATGACGCTTGCAATCAGTGCGGTTAATGCTTCATAGCAGCGGAGGGAAGCGTCTGCTTTGTGCTGCTCTCTGCACAAGGACAGGAAGGTTTTGCACATGCGGGTCTTGTGTTTTTACATCGGTTCAGCCTCTCTGTGAAAAGCAGAGTGGTGTACGATGTGAAGCCTTGTCAGAAAGCCCACGTGGCAACGGCCACTCCCGGGGGGGTGATGTAATAGCTTTTCTGCCCCCTTTGTACCCCCGCAGTGCTCTTCTCACTTTTGAGCCAGCTGTGAATTTGAGTGGGGAGGACAGATGACACTCACTGACCCGACTGATGCCAACCACCCATGCATCGCGCCGAGCTCCTCGCCTACGTCTAATTGCGGTTACTCCAGCCAGATGCACAGGCTGCTGCTGCTGTTTAAAAAGACTTTTTAAGCACCTGCCGTTTGATTGATGAAGGAGGAGGTCCTGCTCCACTCTCTGGACAGCACGCTCTTCGTCAGTTCACCTCCACATTTTCTATTTCCCCTGAACTCACTTCTCTGCTGCGGTGGCGTTTGAGGCGCAGAAGCCATTACGCGACATCACACCCGGCTGTACAAAGACCCCAGGTGTGCTTGTGTACTGCTTCTATACTTGGACCTCTTAAAGAGTCCTCAACCACCTCCGACAACTGAGCCACTCGACAAAAGAGGCTGTCTTTATAACTCTCTTCCCTTGCCTATTATGTTTTTAACGAGTCCCTCACAGTTTCAAAGTGGAACAGGCAGGTCTTGGAATGGCAAATTACCCCCGTGCACACGCAGGCACTGGATGATTATCATGGCAATCTAACGACAGGCTTAGGAAGCTGCAATTTGCCCGCTGAAACCGATGGTAAGCTTCTCCTTTTTTCCTCAGATGTAAGTGGCTCTCCAGCCCTAATAGTTAGTTAAACTGAGAATCTGGAAGCGAGGACGTGCGATCCAAAGGCGTTTTTTTTACTGCTGGGTTATGAGCGATTGTGAATATTTAGCGGTTTTCTATTTATGCGTTCCCGCTTTTCTGCGTGCGGCTGACTTTCACAGGTTTTGCTTTGTGAAAGCGTTAGAAAAACATGCCGTTTCACAGGCTGTCCTTTTCACCGTCTGCAGCCTGGCTGTGGGCGAGCTCGCAGGCTGGTGCTAGTCACGCCGCTCTGGAGTCGGGCCGGGCGAATGTGTCATGGCTGCTGAACAAAATGTCGCGCATGTGTCTACGAAGCGTGGTGTAGAGCAAACTGTCCTTCACATCAGGGGTTTGGGGGGGGTTGGCTGCATTGCTCATGGGGTTACGTTGGGTCAGTTTGACACAGTCTGAGCTGATGCCTCCATGCACAGAAGTGAGGGCTTCAAAGGAGTGTGTGGACGTTTCTGAGTCTTAGCTTTGCTGTAATCCACAGGGTGCAATGACGCTCCTGTATTTTTTATTTTTTCCATCCTCTGGCGAGACGCTGCTACCTGGACAGCTCAGGTTGTGGGTCGATAGTTAATTTTTAGCCTGTTTGCGGGGATCAATAGGATTCAGAAAAAGGCCTCCAGGTGGACGGTGTCGTGGGCCGCGTCTCGTCAGCAGGTCCTGCGTCCGGCTTCATTTTTACTTGAAGAGGATGCAGCTGTTCATCTCTGCCAGCCTTACTCGACTTGAAGGAGTTGCAGATGTTCTTCTGTTCTCTCTGGAGAACGTGCCGTGTGTGTTGTAGGGAAAGCGGTGCATCACCTCAGTTCTCGCCTGAATCGGGAGGAAAACGACTCCCTTTACACTCTTTCTATCCGCCTCTCTGCCCTGCTGACCCACCTTTTGTCCCTTCTCTTTAGGGTTGTACTACGTTGACTCGGAGGGTAACCGGGTGTGTGGCGACCTGTTTGCGGTGGGCTCAGGCTCCATGTATGCCTACGGCGTGGTGGACAGCGGCGTGAGGAATGAGCTGACAGTGGAGGAGGCGTGTGAGCTCGGCCGTCGCGCCATCTACCAGGCGACGTACCGTGACGCCTACAGCGGAGGGCAGGTCAACCTGTACCATGTCCACAGCGAGGGCTGGACCAGAGTCTCCCAGGAAGATGTGCTCATGCTGCACCAGCGGTACAAGGAGCAAGCATAGTTAATGAGGGGAAAGGTTTTTCTAACGTTTAGGATGTTCTGAAATGTAATGAATGTTGACCTGTAATAAAAAGGACTCACCTGCCCATCGGCCTCTAGTTTCATTCCCCTCAGGCTGTGTTCTGTTAGTTTTTAACGAAGTCGGAGCAGAGTCTAGCAGAGTCTGATTGGAGAGCCTGCAGAGAGGGCGCTCGCTCTGCATACCACTCTGATCACACACACACACACACACACACCTAAGCTGCACAATAAAACTGGTGTTTTCTTTCTTCAAGAGTGTGTTTATTTCACGCCACCTTTGGGTCACAGGAAACGCGTTAAACTTCAACTGTTTACCTTTTATGTAAATCCGGAGTGACGGTAGCTCATCTCGCTTTTAATGAACTTGTTTTTACCGCTGTTTGTGTTTACGTTTGTCATCTGTTCCCCCAGCTGTTGGGATGTGGAGGTACATCCGCAGCCTGTTCTGTCTCCTATACATGTTCTGCTTGTATTAGCAGAGCAGCTCTGTCTAAATAGCATTATTTAATTGTGCCTCCTGAGTTATAACGGTGTGTTTTCTCCCCTTCGTTGATGATGTTTCCTCCTCCTCACGTTGCACAAATGCATCTTTTAATTGGAAGTGGAAATTTATTCTTTAATTCCCCGACACACTTTTTTTTTTTTTTTTTTACGTTGTGCAACATTGTGTGCCACCCTTGCCAGGGTGTTTTACAATGAAATGATCCACGCTGGCAGTGTGCACCCCTCCAGTGGTTTTTATGCTGTCGAGTAAACACCAATAAAGGGAATTGGGTTGAAGGCTGAAGCGAGTGCACTTTGAAACCGTGGTTAAAAACTAGTTTCACAGGTGACTAGTTGGCAGATGGAATAGAAATAGGATTTCGATAAATGGAAATGAGAGAAACTCGTCTGGGATGCTTCTCGTGGTAAATGAAGTGATGGGGCTGCAGCATCAATAGGAGCAGATACCGATGGAGCCCGTATGGTAAACTGCTGCGATTGCGATCAGTGCTAAACATTTTGAAGAGGGCTGCTCCTTTTACATTTCCTCTGTAGCAGGCTTTAGCAGATGGGTTACATATGATTCTATATCTTCTATAAATTATGTAGGATGAGATCTGTGTCCCTATTAGGTATTCGGTGTGTACTGATGTGAGAATACAGAGTTTGTCAGGTTAACGTACAAAAGCAGTGATTGTCTCATTTTTGTTGAAGCAAATTCTTGGTGAACCACGGAGATCAAACCAGAAATGGACTAACATACTTGTGCTGGCATGTTCCTCTGAAACAACTCCTCCTTTTTTCAGTCAGCTCTTTAGAAAGGATAAAGAAATATATAGAAGCAATTAATATCGGTTTGAGTATTTTTAAGGCCACCTAAATGTGTAATTTAAGAATGGCAGGACATGAATCAAATAATCATGAAGTTTGCTCAAACCAGATGTGACTCTCATCAATGCAAGAAAAGGCTTTAGTGGTGAAGTTTAACTGATGGAATCGTAACACGAACACACGAGTCTCTGTATTGCAAATGAAAATTTCAGATTCAGCTGGAAGCTAAGTCGGTTTTCCTACCTTGGTAAAAGCAGCCGATCTTCAGGCTGGCGTCTCCAGGGAGAAAGTCAGCAGACTTAGTTGGTCCCTGACTTTTCCTTGCGCTGACATATGCTGGAGTGTAAATGGAACTAACTGCTCTTTGAATTGACTGCAGACAAAGCTGCACTGAGAAGTTATTCTAGAAGTGAGATGTCTTCAAGAAGTCTATCCATCCATTCAGAGCTCATCCAGTAGGGCCATGCATGTAACAATCTAGGCTCAAACCCCTGATGTGCCTCTCCTAAATCACTCCAGCTGCTGATGGGATGTTCCCGAGGAGTTCCAGGGCCAGGGAGGACATACAGTACATCATCTGTCCTGTGACTTTTGGGTTTGCCCCCCAAGTGGGCCATACCTGGAAAAAACCCAAAAGTAGAGGTTAATCACCTCAGATGATTCTGGCTGGCATGGAGGAGCCACAGCTGTATGCTGCGAGCACCCCAGGTGACCGATCTAAGGCGGAGCTCAACCACGCTAACAGGGTAGCTCTTTCCAGTTCCTACTATCTTGAGTCCTTTTTCATTCAACAGTGATCCAACATTTTACCATGGCAGACCAAAGCGCCATTACGTTGGTCTTGCATCATCTCACCATCACAAACCAGATGCCACCACTCCTATTGAGGCAACGGCTCACTCTCACATCGTAGGGTTCATTGCACCTTTCTCCACGGGAGCTCCGGGACAAGAGTTGATGCTATAGACCTTTCTCAGTGGCCTAGTGGTAGAGTGTCCGCCCTGAGACTGGGAGATCAGGGGTTCGATTCCTGGTCGGGTCATACCAAAGACTTTGAAAAAATGGGACCCAATGCCCCTTGCTTGTCACTCAGAATTAAGGGGTTGGATTGGGGGGTTAAACCACCAAATAGTTCCCGAGCGCGGCTGTGTCTGCAGCTCACCGCTCCCCAAGGGGATGGATCGAATGCAGAGAACAAATTTCACACACACATCAGTGTGTGTGACAACTAATGGGACTTTAACATAACTTTAACTTTATGGAAACGTGAGCTTGTAAGGATGAGGGACAAGTCCTGGTGTTGGTGATCTGCAGCATAAACAGGGGTTTCTTTTAATTGGCATAAAAAAAACTACCATTTCTAAGTGTTGTAAGCTTGGTAAGCATAGTACCTTCTAAAAACATTTACTTGTTGTCAACGTGAGCCTGTTGGCTGGCTGAAATTTGCATCTCAATGCACCACAGTGCCCAGATCTGAGTGTGTTTTTAGACAGCAGCTTTCACGGTTTTACAGTCTTGCACAGATGAGTGCAACATCATGAAAACAACTTGTCCAAATCTCTGTACCGTTTGCATCATTCATAGGATTCACAGAGTCTCATCTTCTTTACAACGATGGGCCTTTCACCCTGCCTTTGAGTGGATTCACTTGGAAAAGGGACATCAAAGTGTCCCTGCCTTTGACACGGGTCATCTATGGCTCTCTCTTTTTAGAGAGCTCATTTTGTTCTCATAAGCTCGTTCCGTTCTCGCCTTTTGTCCTAGAGGACGTATTGCTCACCTCTGATTCTTTTGAACTAAATTTGTCCTTCGTGTGTGTGTGTGTGTGCGTGTGTGTCCGACCAATGTTGGCACTCAACCAGCAGACAGGTGTGTGTAGAGCCACAGTAGACACTCATCCCTGTCTGGCACAGAGATTGCAGGTTTGTCAACAGGTCTTTTCAGATGGACTGCTATTATCTGTCCTGGCTCTCAGAACACACTGAGGGATAAAACGGCGATGCGCTGGGGAGGCGGGACCAAATGAAGAAAATAGGCTCTGTTTTTAGCCTAAATTTGACGGAACGCGATGAAAAAGACCAGCTGGTGATACCAAAAGTTGCCAAGACTATGATTTTTCACACTGTCAGAAAATAACCCCCCGTGCCCACATTACGCCATCTGTCAGGTGGTCATATACGATTCCACTCCCAGACAACAGATCAGATTTGAACACAGTCGTAATGAAGCTCTGACAACCTCTTAGATGCACACACACCTTGTATACGAGGTGTTATTTGCAATGATTTGATGTTAGGATTTCATAATTGGATCTTCAAAGGGGGAAAAACACCCACCGCAGGAGTGCACACCTCTGCTGATTGAGTATCTGGCAGCCATTGTTCATTCCCGTTGATGCTCTATCCCCAAAGGGGGGAAAAACTAATGAGGAGTCTATTTGGCTTGGGTAATGACTCTCTGCTGGCGGCCTCTTGTCCAGCCTGAAGGCTCTCCGGCTATCATACAATCAGCACCCCCAAGTCCTTAAATGCGTGCCATTTTTGACAAACAACAAAGCTGGCATGAGGATAATTGTGTTTGTGGTCTCTGTGCATCCTCTTCCTCGCTGGCGCAAGAGGCAGCTGCCGCCTCGCCTCGTTTGAGAGGTGCTGTTTTTCATCCCTCGTGATGACAGGCTCACTCTTGTCATTCCCGACGCGTGCTTGCCATAGCGGTCTCGCTCAGCGCCAGACTGTGCTTTTCTTCCTCCCTCTGCAGCCAGTGGCCCCTTCCGTCTCCCTCTCTCCTCCAGCAGTGTCTTTGGCTATTGCTTTTTTTTTGTTAAACCCAATTAATTCAGTGACATGAATGACTACAGCCTGGCAAAGTAAACATCGTAGCCCTTGAGTTCTGTCCAATCTGAGCTGGTGCTTGTCCGTTTCCCAGCAGGCACTTAAGAGCCTCTGCTGACACTTTTCCATTGCAACTCTTGATGATGATCATGAGGGTGAGGGTGAGGATGAGGAGGATTACAGCCCGTATGATTGCTGAAGACTGCGCCTCGAGAGACCTGAAGCGCTCGGCTGTTTATCCCTTGTCATGACACCTGACGGTATAAATGGGGCTTGTCTGTTTGTTTTATCGTCAGCGGTACCAGACCTTGCCTCCCAGGCAAACAGAGACAGGGTCAGGGAGACTCCAGCTAAAGACGCGGCAGTAAGAGCGATGGTGGCTGCCATGGTCACTCCACTTTCTCCCGTGTGGCTCTTGGTTTTTCTCTGTTGAATTGCGGCGCATCCTTTCAAACATGGAGTCCTTTGGGGCAGTAGGAAGGGAATTGCAGATTGGGTTGTTTCGCAGTATTCCTATTTTTTCCTGGATTCTCGCTGTTTATGTGGCAGTTCAGCTCTGGTAATGTGAACATAACACGTTTGTTTAGGTGCGTCACGCCACTGGATGTTGTTTTAGTAAAGCTGTGGATGCGCTCAGCTGTTTCTCACTTTTAGAACCATGTTTGTGGAAAGTCTGAATACTAAATTGTATAAATTGTTGCTGCTTGATTCTGATGGAAGACTACAGCACAGCAGTGTGTTTTTTATTAGTTTGAAATGTCACTCAGAACAGCTTTCTGACAGGATAGTCAGCCCCGGCGGAAGATCCATCCCAAGAGACAACTCTGCCAGTTCCCATCTCCCCTTCCCTTCCCTCACACTCCATTTATCCATCCATCCTTTCTGTTGTCTACTCTACATTTTGACTCACGGCGTCCCCAGCCCACCGCCTGCCTCCCTTTGGCCTGATCCCTCTCTGATCACTGCCACCTTCCTCCCTCCCTCCCTACTGAACTGAAGGGGAGGAAATGAAGGAATTAATTACTCTCCCCAGAGCTCGTTACCCAGGCTCGGCCCTTTCAGCTTCCTGGCTCTTTTTACTGACTGCAATTGTAATTCAGCCGTGAGCCCCTGGACGTGAGGGTAATCACAGAGGGTGCCCATCCAAAAGAAACAAGCGCCTACTGGCTGAACGTATCGCCGGATGTGACTGAACTGATGCAAGGGAGCCAACAATGACGTCCAACGTGACTGACACACACACACACACGCACACGCACACACACGCACACACACTAGAGTTTTGGCGCTTACATGCGCAAGACGTAATTTATGACTTTCTGTTCCGGAGCTGAGACAAATGGCAGAAATGAGTAATGACCCCTTGGAAGTTCAGCTTCTCTGATTGCAAACAATAGAGCAGGTTGTCACTGCTGTGAATATGACAGAATTAATGAGAATGAGACGCTAATTAACTAAAACACAAGAGTGGCAGTTTAATTAAATAACACGCCCGGCTCTGAACAGTAGCTTTAAAGGTGCATTATGTAAGAATGAAGTAAGAATGACATCCTCTGGTCATGTTTAGGTACTGCAGCCCAATTCTCAAAACAAACAAGTTACTCTCTCACTCCCGTTCTGCGAGTGTCGGGCTGTTTCCAGCCACGGCTCAGCCTCAGATGACTGTGGATGGTGAGCGAAGACGTGTGGTACAGTAAGTTGATAAGTAGTTAAATACATTTCACTATAATATCGAGTTGTTGATAATTGAAAGAGTGGCTTGAAATATTTTTAGAGCTGATTATTTTCTAATTCATCGCTGTTAGCTCATTGTTAGCCTCTAGCTTTATTTACTGGACATTTTCGGCTTTCTTGTTTCTGGTGTGAGTGGATGTAAACGTCCGTATGAGAGGTAAACGTTGGTGGTTTTTCTAGGTAAACAAGGGATTGCCATCCCGTCGAAGTGTAGCAGGAGAAGTTATGTTGTGTGTGTAGCGTGTGTGTGTGTGTGTGTGCGTGTGAGTGTGTTGTTTGTGCATGTCGCGGTTGAAGGAAAGAAACGATGTATTGAAAAACGTACACCACCTGTAACTTACCAGAATGAAAATACTCCTGAAAGTGATGTTTGGTTGCTTTACAGCTGAGATCCAAGCGAACTGACGAGGCTTTATGTTAGATACTTGGTTGGGGGCTGTGCCTCCAATCAGGAAAAGGGTGAAAAATGTACCCGTTTCCCACCTTTTCCCCTGGCGATCACATGTCGCTCCCCACAACACGGCAACGATTTACTATAACCGATGAAATTAGTAATAGATTAAGTTAAGCAGCAAGACTGAGACTGAGCACACTGTTTACAGTAGTAACAAGCAACAAGTAAGGATGTAGGCCGCCAATGATGACATCACAACCACAAGCCCTATAACACCTTTAGTATTAAACACGTCCTCCCTGATCGATACTGCTTCCATGTAGTGGACTGAAACTGGAAGCTTTAGTCCTCTTCTGCCTCTCACTTCACCCCCCACTGGCCTGTAATCCGTTCTTCTCACTGCTCTTTTGTGTTGCAGCTTTCCTCTGAGTCTCAATGCTGAGGCCCCAGCAGTCGCCCCCCTTTTGTGTGTTATTCAGCCTCTCATATTTTTCTAAGCACTGCTCTGAGAAAACATAATAATATTTATTTACTTAGCCGCCATTCCCAAGTCCATTCTCAGCACCTGTATCAGTGACTTTTCCTTATCCTTCTTTGCTAAATCCTACATCCTCCCTCCCTCTCTTTCTCTCTCTCTCTCTCCCTCCCTTCTATCTCCTCCTGGGCTTTTTCAGCCATTCTGCTCTCATTACATTGATGGCCCTGATGATTCACTTGAATGGTGCACTCTCTCCCGTGGTGCCTCTCCAAGGCCCTTTTCTTGCAGCCTTCTCACACAGAAGTGCTTTCTCTCTGGGCACAACGACGGCGCGGCACCTGCTACTCGGTCACTTGACCTCTCGGTACCGTCACGCAGGCCACGGGGCGATAAGCTCACTGATGTGCTCTCTAACTTTGACTCCTGGGGCGGAAGTGCTGTTGATGGAACTAGAAAGAGCAAACTGTCGGCTGGGCGCGCGTGTTAAATAGACATGTGTGATTAAGTGTGTGAAAGTGTTTAAAGTGGGTGTGAATTTCCGCTAATCCTACTCAGGTATGAGACTTTCCTTTGATCTTGGCACAAGTTGATGAGTGCTTCTACCTGAACCACGACCACCTTCCTGCCTTGATGCTGCATATTTCTCACTTCCAGACTGTAGTTTGCCTCTAATCCAACCCACTTTAAAGTCCCCATTTTACAAAAAATTTTAAATAGCGAAAGCTTAAACTAAAGGAATGCCCCGTTTCCTCCCATTGATTTCACTTCTGATATGTTTATGTCTGGTTGTATCTTCGTGGAAAGTGTAATATTTCTAGCTACGTTTACTCGCCATCCTTGGAGGTGACACGTTATCCTCACTTAACATCAATACTTCCTTTAGCACCTTATTCAATTCAATTCAAAAATACTTTATTAATCCCAGAGGGAAATTGATTAAAATTGATTATGACTAACTCCTTGGATTTAGTATGCTCTCTTAAGCTTCCACAAGTTATTTCAAACAGTTTTAATATTGATGCAGCAGAATCAGCTGCTCAAACGTCGCTCGTACATTATTTAATTCAAAGTTTGACCTCGAAGAGTTCACTCGTCACGTAGCAGCCACAGCATCCAAGCCTGATTACTTTAAAATTTATTAAAATGTAAATAAGTAAAATAGATCCAAGTCAAGCAAGAAAACTTGAACTTTAATGCGGCGAGTTTAGACATGTTAGGGTTCAGAGTACCTGCAGGTAGGCCCTGGCTACACTGTACTGATGATTCTCATTAAACTGTTGTCTTAATTTATTTAAAGACCAAGTTCACTCATTTATTTCTTGATACATTTGCAGTGGTCTTTATAAAAGATTGCCTTATGAGCTGACGTCTGTGGGGGAAAAAAAAGCTCTGGCGCTCCTGTTTCAGAGAGTACTAGCTAGCCAGGGGAGAGGGGTGTAGAAAATTGCAGGGCTGTTTTTCAATACCAAAGTACACCAGTGTGTTCTTGCGTACTTGACAAGTACGTTCTTGCCAAACGTACAGCAGAAAGTCCATTCCACTGACTGTGGGAGGACGAGGATGGCATTTGAAACAGAACCGTACTTCTTTATGTCATGGCAACAAGCACAGCTTTCATGTTGTTGTTAAAAAATGACCTGAAATAAAACTAAAAGTCTAATTTGTCTCAAATGACAAAATAACAAAATATCAGTGAACTTGGCCTTTTAAACATTTTGAATAAAAACACTGAGATACCCATTCTGCACCAGTAGGTGGCGATAACATCATCTTATGATAACCTAAATCAAGAAGAAAAAAATAGTTTAGAAAGGTTACATAAAACCATTGACTGTTAAAATACTGGACACATTTTCTGTGATGTCACCCATAGCTTTCTGAAGGGCTTATAAGAAGCCCAATGGGCAGTTCCGATCGCCGCCATCTTGGCCGTGTCACATGTCTGGTCTCGTTACACCCAGACAACAGGGAGCCTAAGTCACGCCCATCTACTTCCGGACCACGGGACCCCGGAGGAACAAAAAAATGAATGCAAGTCAACGGGGCTAAAAATGTTATTTTCTAATTCCGCTTGTTATATGTCATGGATTTCACATATGATGTCCGTGAATTTTAAAGACGTCTTTTGATACCAAGAAAGTGCTTATTTTCGAACGGGGGAAATGTTATTTTAGGTTTCGTGTGAAAATACGTCCAGAACTACAAATGCGTCATCAAACCAGACATGGAGACAAACAGAGGGAAAATGGCTCTAAGTTCAGTGGACTTCAAATCCTTCCTTCAGGAGGAATGAACCACCATAAATCTATCCATTTGGTAAGTAGCAGCTACGCTATGGGTGAGGAGATTCTGTTGTGACATCATATATGCGATGTGCCGATGTCTGATTTGTAGTCATGTTAATTACAAACTTTCACGTGCTGATGAATCTAAAAGTACTTGACTGGCGTGGTTGAAACACACTTAATTACTTTTCATTTGAATTGAAGTATAGCACATGTGCGATCCAGGACATAAGGCAAAGTGGATTAGAAAAAACTTTTTTAGCCTCATTGACTTGCATTCATTTTTCCATTCTTCCGAGGACCCACAATCTGTCTGGAAAGGAAAAAGACTTATGGCGCTTTCACATCTGGCCCAGCACGGACCGGACTGGGTGGCGTCGGTCCGGGTCTCGCGCAGGTAGGTTTTGTTCCCACACACATCTCAGGAACGGAGAAATCTCGGAGCACATGGGCGGGACAAAAGACGCGCAGAAAAGTCTGTGGTGTCTCCCTTTAAATGATGGCCTTGCAGTTCAAGACTCCTTATAGCAGTGAGAAGGAGAGACAGACAGAGAGAGCTGCAGCTTCAGTCTTTTTCTGTGTGTGTGTGTGTGTGTGTGTGCTCCTCACAGCAGTGAGGAGAGGCGCAGCTTCAATCAGAGGCAATGTTGACTCCTCAGTATTCAAAAATGATAGTGAATTACAAATGCTGCTTAATTCTATCTGCCAATTGAAGAATCCCTCTAATGGTAGGTGTGTATTTTAACCAGCCAATCAGTTGGTAGAGGGTGTGTTGGACCCGTTCAGCCTGAAGCAGACCTCCTTGTGGGCCAAAAAACAAACTGGTTGAGCGCAGAAGAATACAAGCCTACCTAGACAGAGGTAACACTTTAAACGCTAACCAGTCCGGTCTGTGCCGGCCCAGATGTGGACTAAGGTGGAGCTGAGAGCAGAGCTCTGAGGATCGGAGTCCACCATTGTTCCTAGCTACGAGCTAACTGAGCTAACTGAAGCTAACAGAGGTTCATGGGGACTTTTAGCCAGAAAAACACAGTTGACCGATGACGTGAATCATGCATCAACTCACCGAGCTGCAGAGTCTCTATGGTCTCACTCAGAGAGCACCACAGGCGACAAGCACAGCCTGGGGCAGCAGTAGCTCAACAGGTTGAGCGGGTTGCCCAGTAATCGGAAGGTTGCAGGTTCGATCCCGGCTCCGGACAGAGAATTCTGCTGTTGTGTCCTTGGGTAAGACACTTAACCCACCTTGCCTGCTGGTGGTGGTCGGAGGGACCGGTGGCGCCTGTTCTCGGCAGCCTCGCCTCTGTCAGTGCGCCCCAGGGCAGCTGTGGCTACATTGTAGCTCATCACCATCAGTGTGTGAATGTGTGTGTGAATGGAAGAATGATACACTGTAGTGTAAAGTGCTTTGGAGTCCTTACTCTGAGAGGCGCTATACAAGTGCGGGTCATTTATCATTTAGACCACAGCAAGTAGTGCCAGGCACCTCTCTATACATCCAACAGTATTACTCAGTTAAAATTAGTTCTACGCAGTCAGAACTAGTATTAGTTGCTTAAAATTTGTATTATTTATGTAGAATTAGTATTCCTAAGTATTATGTAGTTAAAATTAGTATTATATAGTTAGAAATAGTATCACTTGATTATTACTTAGTTATAATTAGTATTACTTGGTTAAAATTAGTATTAGTTTGTTGGAATTAGTATTACTTAGGTAAAAATTTTACTTAGTTAGAAACTGATATTACAAGGTTAGAATTAGTTTAACTTAGAATTAGTATTACTTAGTCAGAAATAGTATCACCAGAAATAGTATCACTTGATTATTACTCAGTTAGAATTAGTATAACTTAAAATAGAATTGATATTACTTAGTTAGAATAAAAATACTTAGTTAAAATTAGTGTTACTCAGTTAGAATCAGTTCTACGCAGTCAGAACTAGTATTAGTTGCTTAAAATTAGTATTACTTATATAGAATTAGTATTCCTAAGTATTATGTAGTTAAAACTAGTATTATATAGTTAGAAATAGTATCACTTGATTATTACTTAGTTATAATTAGTATTACGTGGTTAAAATGAGTATTACTTAGTTGGCATTAGTATTACTTAGGTAAAAATTTTACTTAGTTAGAAACTGATATTACATGGTTAGAACTAGTTTAACTTAGAATTAGTATTACTTAGTCAGAAATAGTATCACCAGAAATAGTATCACTTGATTATTACTCAGTTAGAATTAGTGTAACTTAAAATAGAATTGATATTACTTAGTTAGAATAAAAATACTTAGTTAAAATTAGTATTACTCAGAATTAGTTCTACGCAGTCAGAACTAGTATTAGTTGCTTAAAATTAGTATTACTTATATAGAATTAGTATTCCTAAGTATTATGTAGTTAAAACTAGTATTATAGTATTATATAGTAAGAAATAGTATCACTTGATTGTTACTTAGTTATAATTAGTATTACGTGGTTAAAATGAGTATTACTTAGTTGGCATTAGTATTACTTAGGTAAAAATTTTACTTAGTTAGAAACTGATATTACATGGTTAGAACTAGTTTAACTTAGAATTAGTATTACTTAGTCAGAAATAGTATAACCAGAAATAGTATCACTTGATTATTACTCAGTTAGAATTAGTATAACTTAAAATAGAATTAATATTACTTAGTTAGAATAAAAATACTTAGTTAAAATTAGTATTACTCAGAATTAGTTCTACGCAGTCAGAACTAGTATTAGTTGCTTAAAATTTGTTTTACTTATATAGAATCAGTATTCCTAAGTATTATGTAGTTAAAATTAGTATTATATAGTTAGAAATAGTATCACTTGACTATTACTTAGAATTAGTATTACTTGGTTAAAATGAGTATTACTTAGTTTGAATTAGTATTACTTAGGTAAAATTATTACTTAGTTAGAAAATGGTATCACATGGTTAGAATTAGTTTAACTTAGAATTAGTTTTACTTAGCTAGAATTAGTATTACTTAATTAGTCTTCCTGTTAACTTTTTCCTGCCAGTTTCAAACGGCAGCTGACTCTGAAGAGTTATCGATGCTGCGTGGAGGTGAGTGGAACATTCCGTTGAGCGGCGAGAAAACGAGGCAGATTTCAACGTCAGCTTTTATATAAAATATTTATTGTTTCAGATGCTCTTATTATTTCCTGAAAGTACCAGTTTTATATCTTTGCCCATCTTTGTGTGGGATCAACTTTACCATTGAGTCTGAAAATCTGAACCTCTGGATTTTGTCTGACCTGATTTCTGATTTCTCAGGTCAGTTGTCCCCGACTCTCGCTGTTTGTATTCTTACAATAAAGTATTATTCATTTGAAAAGGCAGAACTGTGATCTAATGGACTATTGTGTGTGGAATGCCCAGCGTGAGAAGTCTATGAAGGTCAGACAGAAAGATTCACAGAGGTGGAGCTGAAGGCAAAACTCACCAAGAGCAGGCATATGATCACTTTTACAGAAATGCAGAAGTCGACAGAGTCACGGAAAACACGTCCAACCACTTAGTCAAGTGGAATCTGGTGGGACCACATCTGGAACAGCAGTTTTTGAGACCTAATCATTAATCTGATTCCACACATAAATGAGTACAAATACGTAGCTGAAATATTCAAGAAATATTCCTAAAATCTGTGTGCTGCAGAAAGAATATTTCTTTTGAGTTTTATGAGAAGTTTGTCGACCTAATGATGAAACACGTCCAGAATTTTCACACATCAGTGTTGAAATTTGGGAGTGCAACTGGACTCAGCCCTTAAATTCGACGCGCAAATCAACCAGGTTGTGCGATCGTGTTTTTTTAACTTACGCCGACTAGCCAGAATTAAGCCCCTGCTGTCCAGAGTGCATTTAGAGACTGTCACACATGCTTTTGTTCTTTCAAGCTCAACCACTGCAATGCACTGTATGCTGGCCTTAGTCAGGGTGCGGTAGCACGCTTGCAGTTAGTTCAAAACTCAGCCGCTAGGTTCGTGACAGGCACTAGGCACAGGGAACATATCACCCCTGTGTTGGCATCCCTTCATTGGCTGCCTGTGCAATACAGGGCAAAATTCAAGGTCTTGGTGCTGGCTTTGATGGCCTTACACGGAACTGCTCCAGCATATCTTGGCAACCTTTTGCATAGGCATGCCCCCTCGTGGGTCCTTCGCTCAGCCGGCAGGGATCTGTTGATCGTTCCACGCACTAAGTGCAGGTCACGGGGGGGACCGTGCGTTCTCTGTGTTGGCACCTGCACTTTGGAACCAGTTGCCTTTGGTGGTGCGTCAGTCACCCTCATTCGGGGTTTTTAAGACTCGCCTTAAGACCCATTTTTTTGTCAAGGCTTTTCAGGATTAGCAAATCTTACCCGGTTTCGATGCCCCGGCCTGTTAATCTTTTGTTTTTTGCTTTTACTCTCCTCTTTTAATTGATTTTATGTTGGTTTTACGATTGTTATATTTTATTCTGATGGTTTTATGTTTTTATTGTGTTGTGTTCGGCACCTTGGGCGTCTGCATTGGTCGCAGAAGGGGCTTTATAAATAAATGAAATGAAATGAACCGCTAAACGTGTCTATGAATGTGGCGGTTTTCTTTGTTCAGGGATAAAGTGCATTAAAATGTAAAATGCCTATTAGCTGGTCAGTAAATGAAAACTAGCCCTCAAAAAACTATCTTCAAAAAATCATAATGTGTGATTAATTTTTTTGTCATTAAAACTGTGTTTATGAGGACAGAAGTCAAATATGATGAGTTCTTTAAAACGAAAACCAAAAGCAAATCTTGAATATTTTTCCACAAATGTGAATTCCCACAGTGAACAAGAATATTTAAGATCTTTAAAGAAACACTGAGTTGTTTAGAACAAGTAAAGTATTTTCTGGTTGCGGTATTAGTGGAAACCACTTTATGACCTAAGACACAAAGCCCTGTTTATGGTCTTAACATGCCTCTTGAGGTCTTTAATCACAAGTGGACCGCTCTGAGCTCCGGATTAACCGCTCATCCCTGAACATTCTCTAAGATCCGAATGCTCAGGCCGTGTTCAGCATTGGTCTGGGTGGCCGCATTCTTCTAAGAGTGAGATGCAGAGTTAAAAGTAGGTCGCTGCCTACGGTACTCGCCCCACAGGCCTCTTGGTAAGTGACATGGTTTATTCTTGGCCGTTTTTTCTTGCTGTTTTATGTTCAGTAAAATCTTTTCCGAATGGTACAGAAAGCAAGGTTACTTATGGAGCACGTTCCAGGGTTTCGTGTTCTTTTTATTTCTGAGTGAAGGCATCTTCACTCAGAAGCCGTACAACAACTCTAATCCAGGTCCTTTCTTTCATCTTGCATCTTAAACACAAAATTCCCAAAGGTCAAAATCCATCTGAAAACCAGTCAATGTGTGTGAATCTACACTGATCTATAGCTTATATAATGTTTATTGGGATTCTTATTAAATACCAAGTTCACTGATAACCATCCATCCATCCATCCATCCATCCATCCATCCATCCATCCATCCATCCATCCATCCATCCACCTTCTGAACCCACTTTGTCCATGCAGGGTCGCGGGGGGTGGGGGGGTTGGGGGTGGCTGGTGCCTATCTCCAGCATTCAACGGGCCATTAGGCGGGGTACACCCTGGACAGAGAGCCAGTCTATCGCAGGGCAACACAGACACACAGGACAAACAATCATACACACACTCACTCACACCTAAGGTGTAAATTAAGACGGACCAATCAACCTAACAGTCATGTTTTTGGACTGTGGGAGGAAGCCGGAGTACCCGGAGAGAACCCACGCATGCACAGGGAGAACATGCAAACTCCATGCAGAAAGATCCCAGGCCGGGAATCGAACCCAGGACCTTCTCGCTGCAAGGCAACAGCTCTAACCACTGCGGCACTGCGCAGCCCTCACTGATAAACCATTTTTTAAATTGTTATCTTTAAATATGATCGGTCACTCTGAGTTTCACATGAAAAAAAAGTCTTCCACCCCCATTTCCTGCATCAGTCGCTGATAGGAAATAGCTGTGAAACTCTCAGATTAGAAAAGCCCAACGTTAGCACATCATAATGTCAAATTAGCATTCATGGACACACTCGTCTAGGCTCACGATGAGGAAGGCTGTTGTTGCTTTAGCTCCAGGAAAGAGCAGAGCACGTCTCGGCTAATAGAAGCTAACTGTTAGCCTTAGCAACTCTACAACATGGCAGAACTCCTCCAGGCTTGAGTTATTTGTGGAGATAAAACATCAACGTTGCAAAGCAAACAGAGTCAGTGTTAGAATCATGTTGCTGTTAACCAATCACAGGCAAGGTGTCCAAATATCAGGAAATAAAACTTCAAATCCTGCTGTCTTCTGTTTACCTCTCCTCTGGCTTACTTCTGCCTCCTGAAACAGGAGCGCCAGAGCTTTTTTTCCCACAGAAATCAACTCACCAGGCATTCATTTATACTAGAGACCACTGCAGTTGGGTTGAAAAAAAGAAGTGAACTTGGTCTTTAACCATCTTGAACTTGGTCTTTAACCATCTATCATCATTCTAAAATAGCTTACATGACACATTGGAGTTTGGTCACAAGTGGGAATAGAAATCTTTAGATCTAATTAAGTGTGACTAACAATAAGTGACATCATTGTGATTGACAGGACTTAATCGACCACGACTCTCGAAATACAAAGATCTTAATAGAACCTTATTTGTTTTTAATATTCTCTTGCTAGAAACTGATATGCAGCGTGTCCTGCTATCTAAACATCTATGTGATTGTGCTTGATTGATTATAATAGGCTGAATTATTGGGATGAGGTGGATAACACTTAAACACAGCAGCCAGTGAGTTATTGCGGTCCTTTGTGATATTGATGTTGAACACATGTTGCAATGACAATCAATTTTTGATATATTCCACAGCCGTATCTCTAAATGTGTTCTTGGGTTTCAGATTTTTCTTTTCTTTGCTTTCATGATTTAATACCACAGTTTGTTTGGATTTTACTTATTAGTTCAAATCTGATTATCCAACTTTTCTCAGCATTGTGTCTCAATAGAGTTTTACTTTGCAGATATTTGGAATCACCTCCCATTTCTTTTGATTTTTCATCCAAAAAGCCAAACTTGTACTTTTTAAAAGACTAAGACGAGAGGATTTTTCAGTACTTTTCCCACTTCAGATGCTTTTTAATTCATCTTTTGTTCCATCTTTGTACCTAATCTTGACTGAGTATCATGCAGTGAATGTTGAAATAAAGAAAGATGAGATCAAAAGAAAAGGTGTCCGACTTTAAAACTTTCCTCAGATGAAGCCACATCTTTTGAGAAACAGAAAAGAATGACATCATAGATGTAAAACAGAACTTGGGTGGTACATCATCCTTTAGATTCAGCTTATTGGTGAATAAGTAGCGCTATCACGATAATCACAGTTTTATTTTTTATTGTGTATTATTATTTTGTTTCATTGCTTTGCAACAGATAAACAAACTACATAAAGATCTAGTTGAAAATTATGTATTTTTGCTAAGTTGTCTGTCGTGTGTCGACACAACACAGGTTAGGAGCCTTCTTAATCCTAAATTGGAGGTAAGTGGCTTAAGAGCAAAACGACGCGACAACGTTCAACTGAAAAAGGTAAAAAATAGCAGCCGAAGTCCAAAGAAAACCTCAGACTCAAATTTGCTGTTTGGTGTCAAATCACAGAAAAACATTAGGGCCTAGCCCACACGTAGCCGTTAAAAAAAAAAAAAACAAACGAATATCCGCCCCTCCAAAAACTTGCATCCACACCACCTCGTTTAAAAAAAAAAACTCTGTCCACACGTACCCGGATAAATACGTTGTTAAGGACATGCCAGACCTGTAGGCGGCAGTACTTCCCCCGTTCTTAACCTCGTCCTTCGTCTGTGGTCTTCCGCAAGGAGCAGTAATTCCACTTGCAAAAAAAAACAAGCAAAAAGCGCTCGGACAACTGATAAAGCAAGCACAGCTCTGAGGGCATCCATGCTGTCGGCTAGTGTAAACACAGGTCGCACACGTGATGTCAGCATTCTTTTGTCGTGGAAAGTGACGTTGCAGACCTTAAAACTCCGGTTTTGTCCGTCCACACGCAGACACCCAAAACGGAGAAAACGCAGATCTTCACTTTGGCCGGAGTTTTTAAAAAGATCCGTTTTCGTGTGAAAAAACTCAGTTTTCATGTGGATGACAGGCCAAAACGTAGAAAAATATCTACGTTTTGGCAGATCCCCGGCTACGTGTGGACAGGGCCTAAGTCTCCCACTCAGCTGAACTGAATTCAAATGAATTTTTTTTATTGTCATAACTGACGTGTGTAAGACATAAATAAAACATCTTTCCTTTGTCTCCCTGGTGCAAACAGCAAAACAGTAAAAAAACAAAAGTACAAGATAGAAAATAGGCAGTAAAATGAGAGGACAAAATACTTAGTGGTGTTTGTGCAATCAGCCATAACAGGTAAAGAGAATGTGCAATTAAAAAGGTTAAAACGATTTTAAAAGTCTTAAAGTTAATTGCCTTGTCGTTTTACACAAAGACCCAAAACTAGAAGAAAGCACGTTTCCTGTGGTCATTCCAGCTAAGATCTCATTTGCCCTCAAAGAAAGAGTTCCAACATGCCTGGTTAATTCTGTTCAGTGAGGATTGTTTCAGAGCATTAATCTGTATCTGTGATCAGGTTGCTGCTGCTGCGTCCATCCTTTGATATTCGGATGAGTTTTTGCTGTTTTATTATATCTTGGCCACTCGGACCAGCATTATTCCTGAAACCTCCACTTCTGATGCTGTTTCTCACTGAAGGAAAGCTGCAGCTGTCCGACTGCTGCGAACTAGAGGCTTACTTAAAACGGCTGAACAACGACGGAGTAATTTAATCCACTGAGCTCCACTTCTGTGACAACGCTCAAGAAAAGCTGATGTTTTACAGAGATTGTAATCATGGCACACGTTTTCTGACTGGGTTCCACTGAGGAACAGAGCAAACATGTTGGGGTATGATGTTTGCTCGCCTCTTAAAGTCCAACAGGGTTTCTCTAATCACAAAAAAGAGACTCTGGTGCTGGGTGGAGAAAATATTTGTGCAGCACCTTGTTATAACGAGGAAACTCAGTCAGAAAAACAAGATTTTTATTTCTAGACTTTCTATTAAAAGAACAGGTCTAAAAAAACACTGAGCTTGCTGAAAGTTAGGCAGAAAGAAGATGTTAGAGAGCAGACTGTCCCATAAGAAATAATGCTACTTCTTCAATGGCTCAAGTGGTCCTACTGGAAGGCAACGTCTCCCTGCAGCAAAGCTGCAGATGAGAGAGACTCCGACCCAGAGTTGTCTAATTAAGGCCCTGTCCACACGTAGCCGGGGATCTGCCAAAACGTAGACATTTTTCTACGTTTTGGCCTGTCATCCACACGAAAACTGAGTTTTTTCACACGAAAACGGATCTTTTTAAAAAATCCGGCCAAAGTGAAGATCTGCGTTTTCTCCGTTTTGGGTGTCTGCGTGTGGACGGACAAAACCGGAGTTTTAAGGTTTGCAACGTCACTTTCCGCGACAAAAAAATGCTGACATCACGTGTGCGATCTGTGTTTACACTAGCCGACAGCATGGATGCCCTCAGAGCTGCGCTCGCTTTATCAATTGTCCAAGCGCTTTTTGCTTGTTTGTTTTTGCAAGTGGAATTACTGCTCCTTGCGGAAGACCACAGACGAAGGACGAGGTTAAGAATGGGGGAAGTACTGCCACCTACAGGTCTGGCATGTCCTTAACAACGTATTTATCCGGGTACGTGTGGACAGAGTTTTTTTTTAAACGAGGTGGTGTGGATGCAAGTTTTTGGAGGGGCGGATATTCGTTTTTAAAAAAAACGGCTACGTGTGGACTAGGCCTCAGGACGCTCTCTGCTATGCAGCTTAACAAGAGCATCATGTTGTGTTTGAAATCCTGCAATAACTAATTTATCACATAATCACAGCTCACAAACAGTCCTTTGCAACTGTGGAGAGGCATCTATCCATGTTTTACTTCTAACAAACCAGACTTTTAAAGTGGACTTGATCAATAGTCTTTCAAGGGGTTCCCTGTTTTTTACATTTGTTTTCAGTCCAATTCTTTATCTGACCTCATTCTTAGTGGTGTATTTTAGTTTGAAGACACTTTACAGTGAACTATGAATCATTGAACACGAAAAACAAAGTGACTGCTGAGGGAAATGAGTGTCATCTCAACAAAAAATAGACTAAAATGCAGTTTTAAACAGTGTCTTGTTGCGCTTTACTCCTAAAAGATGCAAAGACAATATTTCTACCATTCAGTTTATGAAAAATAAGGGATAACTCATATTTACAAACAACAAAATAATTAAAACTCTCCAAAGGTTCTTCATAACTTCACTCAAAAGCAATCACAATAAGTACGCCAGGTGTGAGTCAGCAACAAGCACTGGAGCTACAATCTATCTAGTTGTTTTCACGACGACTCCAGCGTGAGAACAGGACCTGAACAAACGCACTATTTAAACGTTCGTCTGCTGCAGGCTTTAGCCGGTTTGTGTTTAGTTGTTATGATGTTGTGTTGGTGCAGGTGGCCGAGTCATGCCCGCTCACTCCTTTTCAGAGGTTGCCTCTCCAAACTAGAGAGCTTTGGAAAGACAAATATGGGACAAAGCACGCAACAGAAGGCTGCCAGACAGAAATCTTCACAAGTGGCCCACCAAAATGAAATAAAATGAAAACATGCCAACAGGGTTGTGTATAGATTCTGTTGATGAACAGCAACCATTACAATAAAAAAAAACAAATAAGTAAACCAATAAGATGAAAGAGATCTTAATAAAGGATAGGTAGACAAAATATGCTGCACGAGATAATAGTCATGTTGATGCTCGTAGTTCAGGCTTCATAGCAGAATAACTCTATCCTGGCAGACCGTCCTATGTATGAATATGTAGGATGGCTACGACCCATGGACAGAGCTCTGTCGGACTCTATGGTTTTCATGCAAACAGCACTAGGACCAATCAGAGCAACACACAACATGATGAATTCATTACTATGACAATCAGTTACCAGGGTCATACACTGAAGAAGAAGAAGAAGAAGAAGAAGAAGAAGACGAAGACGACGAAGACGAAGAAGACGAAGAAGACGACGAAGAAGGAGAAGAAGAAGAAGACGACGAAGACGACGACGACGAAGAAGAAGAAGAAGAAGACGACGAAGACGAAGAAGAAGAAGACGAAGAAGAAGAAGAAGAAGAAGAGGACGAAGAAGACGACAAAGAAAAAGAAGACGAAGACGAAGAAGAAGAAGAAGACGAAGACGAAGAAGAAGAAGAAGACGAAGAAGAAGAAGAAGACGACAAAGAGGACGATGAAGAAGAAGACGAAGACGAAGAAGAAGAAGAAGACGAAGAAGAAGACAAAGACGAAGAAGAAGACGAAGACGAAGAAGAAGACGAAGAAGAAGAAGAAGACGAAGACGAAGAAGAAGACAAAGAAGAAGACGAAGAAGAAGAAGAAGAAGACGAAGACGAAGAAGAAGACGAAGAAGACGAAGAAGAAGAAGGAGACGAAGAAGACAAAGACGAAGAAGACGACGACAAAGACGAAGAAGACGACGAAGAAGAAGACAAAGAAGAAGACAAAGAAGAAGAAGAAGCATCCCTTTTTCAAACAAATGACTTAAAAGGCAGTAACACCCAAATTAAAGTTTTATTTGTTTATTTTTTTTGTGCTGACAACCTGTATAGATGAGTGTCTAATAGTGCTGTAGACACGTGTAATCATTAGTGTGGCAGTTAAGTGCAACTTACTTTAAATTTAATATTTCGTCCCCAAACCGTAATTATATCTCCATCTTCAGGTTAAAAACTCTGCTCCACATGTCTTTAGAATCAGCTGTGGCTGATGGCTAAGCTGAAAAATGTGACGTCAGCAAATTACTACGTGGCTGCACCGCACTGGTCTCCAGGTGAGGCAGCTGCACCTCCACCTGGCTCAGCCACTCACCTGCCGATATGATACGCTGGCGCTTGGAGCCACTCGCCTCCTTGAAAAATGCCTTCCTCCCCTTTTTGTCTAATGATCGCGGTTATCAGGAAAATCTCCAGAATGCTGCAGAATCTGTGTCTGCTCTTCTCCTGAGTGGTAAGTCTACTGTGAGTTTGTGTTTGCGTGCATGCGCTCGGTAGCAACTTGCTTTTTTAACTGAGAAACTCCGACAGTGCACGAGGAAGGGGTTGAAGGGGGTGCGGTCTATCACTGCCTCAGTACCGCTCTCTCAGTCTGCTGGCGACACCTCTTTCAGAAGCCTTTTCCTAACAGGAAGTGTGGATGAAATAAGTCTCCACCCATGCCTTGACTCTCACTTTATATCCCTCTATCTGCTCATGTCAAGGAAAAGCTTCAATCTAACTCATCCAATGTTTTTGCCAAAGCTGTTGCAATTGATCGCCATTTCTGAGCCAAATCCCTCTTCGTCGATTTTCTCTATCACAGTTTTGTTGCCAAGCCTGCCCATCAAACGAAGAGCGCTGTGATTGGCAAGGCAATATGGTCAATTGTGGGCGTTTCTGTATGTAAATGACTGAATGGACATGAGCACTTGGGGATGTACAGGTGGGATTTATCAACATTCAATTGTGATTGGTCACTAAAAAGATAAAACTCCCGAGGATTGTTAAACATTGTACCTATTAAACAGAGCTGAGTCATTTTATCCGACGCTGCTTACCATCAGCATGTTTTCTATGCCTATTTACTCAGAAGAAAGCGGCAGTCGCTGGTAGAATCTCAGCTTTTTATATGTTTGTAGTTTTCCATTTCACAAAGGCATTAAAATTTACTCTGAAGGTCACAAAGACCTGATCAAACCTCTGGCTGGTGGAACATCTCCCAAAGTGAAGTCCATGTTGTTGCAGATTGGTGAGAAAAACATTGCTGTAGGATTCATTGAGCTGCTTCGCCCTCACACTGAAGGCAAGATGACTGTTGTGAGATCACCTGTCAGGGCTGTCAGAGAAGATGGGTGCACATTGTCCTATTTAGCAGGCGGGGGAAATCCATGCATAGCAACGAACGTCTTTGGATCGAAAAGACGACTGGTTTGAAATATAACAAGTATGCAGGACTTGGGCCATGCTAACAGATGGTTGTCACTGCAGAACCAGTGAGTTTTTTTCCTGTATGGATATTATTAATCTGTGCTGATTGGATTAGGGGTGTTTGTGAGAATGAAGGAGGGCAGAATTTAGCTTTAAAATGATCAGTATGTATTGGAGACCTTAGGAGATTGGCGCTCAGTGAACACAACACAGATAAATTAATTAATGTCCTTTTTAGGTATCCAAGTTTTAGAGGAACCAGCAAGCAGCCTGTTTGGGTCTGCAGGCCAATACCTGACATGTCAGAGAAAGAGCAGCTGTAACTAATAATGTTAACAACCACTTAGGGCCTGTCCACACGTAGCCGGGGATCTGCCAAAACGTAGATATTTTTCTACGTTTTGGCCTGTCATCGACACGAAAACGGAGTTTTTTCACACGAAAACGGATATTTTTAAAAACTCCGGCCAAAGTGAAGATCTGCGTTTTCTCCGTTTTGGGTGTCTGCGCGTGGACAGACTAAACCGGAGTTTTAAGGTCCGCAACGTCACTTTCCGCGACAAAAGAATGCTGACATCACGTGTGCGACCTGTGTTTACACTAGCCGACAGCATGGATGCCCTCAGAGCTGCGCTCGCTTTATCAATTGTCCAAGCGCTTTTTGCTTGTTTGTTTTTGCAAGCGGAATTACTGCTCCTTGTGGAAGACCACAGACGAAGGACGAGGTTAAGAACGGGGGAAGTACTGCCGCCTACAGGTCTGGCATGTCCTTAACAACGTATTTATCCGGGTACGTGTGGACAGAGTTTTTTTTTAAACGAGGTGGTGTGGATGCAAGTTTTTGGAGGGGCGGATATTCGTTTTTAAAAAACTTGGCTACGTGTGGACTAGGCCTTAGTCAAAGCAGTTCCAAGGTGCTGGTCCTGCGAGATGATTCAGTGACAGTTGTTTGGTGGGACACATCGTGGATCAGAGACATCGTTGGTTTAATTAGTTACACCTGTGGGTCTTTTGCTTTGATGAGCCAGAAAGTCTGTTGGTGGGAAATAAAAGGTCCTGTTGTGAGAAATCCATCCATCCATCCATGTAGCCGCGTTTCCTATAGGAGACATTTCTTGGAGGGTGGAAATTGACCGGGAGATACGATGGCTCGCCCCTCCCAGCTGTTGTGTCTCTAAACAAACTCCTTTCAGGACTTTGCCAAGACATCAGCTCATCACGACCGTTTTGGTAGTGTGTGATGACACTGATTGGTACCAAAAGGTGTTTGTTGTGTCTACCATCAGGGGGCAGTACATGATAGGATAGGAGAATGTATGTAGGAGAGAAGAAGTGAGAAGCTAAGATGGATGCCTGATAGTGGTACATGTGACGCAGGTTTGAATAAAGCTTGGAAAAGGAATTCTTGCCTACTCGTGCTACTTCCTGATACAACGACCACCCATAGCAGCATCCACAGACTCTAATTGCAATTCAAGTTTTATTTAATCAAAGTATGCCATCATTTAATCTGTTCAGGGGCCCGGGAGAGCTGTGTGATGCATAAGGAGGTGTTCAATGACCAGAAGAAGTGCTGTTTTCTACAGTGCTCTGGATGAGACCCTACTTTTACCCCCTTCCATTATGCTTCCTTAGTTACTCTTCTAATTTTATAAGTGCCAGTTGTTTGGCAACACCTGCTGATGTCAGGTCTTCTCAACTGAGTTGCAACCAATCAGCATGAGTTAACCACAAATCTTGCTCCTTTCTGGATAAAAGCTCCTCTTCTAGAACTCTGTTGGTTCCTGAAATTGTCTGGAAAATGGTCCTTTTGGGACGGCCTGGTGAAATGGAGACGAGCACATGCCGATAGTGTCAACAGGCCTAATGAATCCTCTAGTGGGGTCTACCCCATCAGGATTTTTCTATTAAACCTCTACAGGAGGGCGACCAAGAGGCAACATTATCACACAGCTGAACCTGCTCAGGTGACTCTTTGATGCTGAGGTCCAAATGCTTCACTCTGAACATTCCCCTTCGTGATGGAACTCCTCATCTTATTTCTAACTTTGCCTTCCCACTGAACGCAGAAGCAATGTGCAACGTCCGCAAAATGTAACACGAAGCAATGAGCCATCGTTCTAGTGGATGGTTGCATTTCCACCGGTTGTGAAGCATTACGTTTTGGAAATGTCCCAGAAGCGTAGGTGTGTGTCCCTTACACTTTGAGTGTTTTTAAAAACAACTTTATGCTTTCAAAATGCATCAAGCTCAGCAGTCCCAATCGGGCCAAACAGGAAGTCAAACACAAAAGCAGTGTAATACATCAAGGCACTTTCAAAATAAAAGTTACATGCAGATTTCCAGTTTTACTTCATTACTTGTAAAATCTCTGAAGTCGAGGTAAACAGAACAGAAAATAAACCACAAACCTTTCTTGATACATGCTGCCATCTTGCTCCTTGCTTTTTTGCATGTGAACTGCTGAAATAATGCGCGACGTTGCAATTCTCCCGTGATTTCATCAGCTTGTGAGACCAACTTTCATGGCTGCTTTGCATCTGAAATGCTCCTGGTGTGAAGGGCGCTCTGATAAAATGCATCTATTACATTATGCACCGCTTACGCACCCAGTGGAAAGGCTGGGTAATGCTTTCAAGTCAGAATCACAAGGGTTTTATTGCCACACGTACAAGAATTCACAACATTAGGAAATTGCTTTGGTACTTGGTGCAAAAACAAAAATAAATAAAAGAGGAATAAAAGAAAAGCAAAAAGAAGAAATAAGATAATAATAACACGGAGAGGCAATGGTTAGAGAAACGGCTAAGACACAAAGTGTTCACTCACTCACTCACTCACTCACTCACTCACTCACTCACTCACTCACTCACTCACTCACTCACTCACTCACTCACTCACTCACTCACTCACTCACTCACTCACTCACTCACTTTTATAAAGCTGATGGAAGGAAATCACTGTGTTTACATGCAGCGTTTTTGTAATCATGCAACAAGATTTCAGTTACGTGTTTCATGAGTAAATGTTACTGCATTATAATTTACTAGCTTGCGTGCACATGCACCGATTATACGAAGGGGCGTGGCTTTGCAAATGGTGTGATCAGTTGCCCAAGTCCCTTTTCATCAGAGCACGTAAGCTGTCTTCAGGAAAAAGTCGATAAAAGCTGCCGTCTCACCGTGGGACCATCTTAGACAGGGCTGGGAAAACTGTGCTGGACTCGGACGAACACACACACACACACACACACACGCACGCACGCACGCACGCACGCACACACACACGCACAGCGGACTGTACTCACTGAGGCCCTGTACTTCTGCGTAGCAGGAACATTTGTGGATGCAGACGGCGCGCAGAGCCGAACCGGAGCCGCTCAGAACACCGCTGCAGCACAGCAAATGTTTTAAAAAGGTAATCCAAGGAAGTTCTAAATTGCATACGACCACTTCTGCCTTTGATTTTCTTGTTTTGCACTTTGAACATTTGTGCTAAACCAAGTGTTAGCTTAACTATTGAGTTTCCAGATCCTGGCAGAGAGTTACCGGAACGCATCCTTTCAAAATAAGACAGGTTGAAATGAAGCTCTGGCGCTAACGACAGTCATCCTCGTTTGAATGCGGTGAAACGACCAGCTGCTTTGCTATGCTGTGAGCCAGTTTCCTTCTTCACAGACGACTGCGTAAGCAACGTTACTTACGAAGCTAACAGTTCAGATGAAGCCACCCGAGATCTGCGGCGTCGGGGCTGCAAAGCAGCGGAGTCCCAGGAACATGCTAACACTACAGGTCTCCCGGATCAGCTGGACAGAACATCACCATGGCAACTTACCATGGGAACATCTCCGGATTCAGAGACGACCACTTTTCTTTTAATTATACAGATTATGACAGAACCCTGTCCACTTTTTCTTGTATCGGGGGATGAGTCTTGGGCTTTTTACAGAGGATGAAAATAACAATAAAAAATTTGAAGATTGCTGAAAAATTCAGGAAGCTGTTTGTATCTGAGCTCTGATTCCTCCAGTCACGATGCAGATTTCATTACCACTGGCGTGGTTTTAGACACAGGCGGGCTAATATATCAAAGCTTTGCCGTAGAAATAAAGATCACACATCTGATTTCTCTGACTCTGAAAATTATTATTTCAGATTTCTGTCAAGACTTTTTATTTCAGACAGATGTGTGTGTTTGCTCAGAGCCAGAGATCCCAATTACTCTGAAAAACAGCGGCCTCGGTAGACCCCACTACCTCTCAGCACCAGAGCTCTTTGTGCTGCAGGATTTCTTTGGTGCATTTTTTATCAACAGAAACTTTTCATTATAAAATACATGACGCATTCTTTGAAATGAATATAAACAGTTTCTTTAAGCATCTAATTATGAAGTTTTCCCTCTGGAGGGGAGAGGAACCTTTCTAGTTTGTCTGGTCCGCTCTTTCCTGAGCATCTCGTCAGCTCCCAATGTTATTTTGTTTCTCCTCATGTGGAAAGATGTGAGAATAAGCGTCGTCTTTGCGTTTTCCTCTAATCCCTCCAGTGCTTGTAACTACAATCCCCTTCATCAGTGTATTGCTTTGGGAGGGTCTTCCATTGCAGATGCTTGTTGTGGATATTTACTGCAGCACCTTGCCTCTGCTGTTCTTTTGTTCTTCAGGACAACCTTGTAAAACTGTTCAGGTATATTTACGCAGCACTTTCTCCACAGTGAGACATGCTGCCGCTGTCCCACAACATAAAACATTCAAGTGTTATTCTCACCTCAGAGCATGGCTGCACTTCTTTCATTACCTGTACTTTTTTCCTTCATAAATACAGTTTTTCTCTCTAAGTCTGACCTCTTATCCTCCGCCGTTTCCTTTTATGATCGCATTATTCACCCAAAGCCTTTCGCTTGTTATTGCACCTGTCTTGATCCTGTTAATAAATCAGAGCTCTCGGTTAAAGCTCACTCATTTGCTTTGCACGTGAATGTTAACTCTTTGCCTCGCGGCCGTAAATGAGAATTTGTTTGCTTGCTTTGCTTCGCACCAGAGTACTGATCACGTCTTCTCTCTGCCTGTGAGCTGGAGGCCCTGGACCGCCTTTCATCTGGCCTCAAATGGGTTCAGCGTAGAGAGCTTCAGGAGGGAGATGATGCAGTGCTCAGCAGCAGCGGTTCACTAGGGGTTAACACGCCCTGCCAAGGATTAATGAAGGTTTAAAAGAGCAGATGAGAGGTCTGACCCAAACGCTCCCTCTCCTCCCCTCTATCTTCTTCTCCGTCTGCTCCAAAGACCCCCAGGCGCCACGCAGAAGGAGTTGGTGGCAACTGTGGCGGAGAGATTCTTGTTAACATGTGGGATGCTTTGTGCTCACTTGTCTTTGCCCGTGGTCTAATTTGTTTGCATCTGGGCAATGTTGTGTGAAAATGTGTTGGTGCAGGGCATCATCTGCCGCCTGCATCCAAATGGACGGCATCAAGGCCATTGTTTTGTTTCCACGTGGTTTCATTTTGTCCATCTGGGGATGCGGCACAGGGCTCTGATGATTTCCACTTGAGTACAAATGGCCGGGTGCTCGTGGTAACCTCTTTGACCTTCTTGTCCTTCTCACCTCCACCACTGTTCCCCGATTCCTTTGCTTTATTTTACCACACCTGAGGTCTCCAAGGCCCGGGCTGCTCCTGCCAGGTGTGTCCCTGATACCAACTGAGACGCACATAAATAGAAAGCCTCAACTTGTGTGTGTGTGTGTGTGTGTGCATTCCACACACATACACACACACATTCATGTTGTTTCCCACTCTTTATTGAATATTTAAACAAGCAGAAGATCTGAGAGTGTGTCCCATCACTGCAGTCTCTATTCCCCATCCTACCCATCAAACGACTCTGATCACATTTGTGTCATAACTCCTCTTTCCTCAAACCACAAATCACCGTCTTCACGTCTAAGGCAAACACACGTTGTGCTGGTGAAGATCTTGTGGGTGTACGTGACTTTTCTTCCTTGAAAAATGTCAAATTCTGTTTGTTTTTCACTTTCATGTATTTTTTCTGTGCCTGTTCTCAGATCTCCATATCAGGGTAAAGCAGTGCCATCCATGGTAAATATCAGCTGGTCTGCCTGTCATTTGCCCAGCTGTGCTACATCTGGAAGAGTGTCCAGCAGACTGTATTTCCTCTTGTTGACTCTTGATGAATGCATCTGAAGCCTCTGCAGAGGCTTGTGCTGTTATCTCTATATCTGCTTGAAGTTACGGCTCCTCTGTTCCTGACCATTCCCGTGTGGGCTGAGAATTTGTGTGTCGGGGTGTTGACGCGTCAGTCTCTGTGTTTGTGCAAGGCTTTCACGTACCCACCCGTCAGTCAAGTGTCCGTCAGCGCAGCGCCATCTATCAGCAAAGGCAAGGTCGTTGTGGTGACTCAGACAGAGGCAGGTAGGACTGCTACTGAACCCTCAGCCATCACATGCTTTCTACAAGCTCTTATAGGGGAAACATAATGACAGCAAACTAGCTTAATGTTTCTAGAACATGGAACAAATTTGCACATTTATTCTCTTCAGTGTGTGCAGCAAACATCCATCTCAGTCCCCCCACACACAAGACTTTTTACATATGTTTGTGCACACAGTTTCCCCATAAAACCAAAGATTACAGATGACATTTTGGCCACACTGATTTTCTGTTATACTCACAATGTGACTAAGCTGTCGGAGTAATCACAACCTGCCAGCCAGATCTTAACCGTGACCTCAATGAAGACAGCTCTGACTGAAACAAAGGGGAAGCTCCAAAAACAAAAGTGCACTTTATTTTGCTTCAGCAGTTTAAGAGCTGGAACATCATATCAACTTAATATTGTAAAAATATGTAAAACAGCAAAAAAAAAAAAAAAAAAAAAAAAATTAAAAATTAAATTGCCACCTTTATTACAAAGTGTTAAAAATTAGGTCATGCATATCGTCTTCTGCTTTCATGTCAAAGTTTTAAATTATGACCACTCTATGTTGAGACTTACATATCTAAATCACAGAAATTTTCAGTCAGAACAAAAATGTTTGTAAAAACTATTGAATCATCATTTATTTTAATTAACTGCAGCTGTGTTTTTAAAAAAAAGAATTTTATAAAAATAAAATAATAAGCCTGAACTATGAACCCTCCTTACTTTCCCCTGATATACGACAAAAAAAACAACACCCAAAGTGAAGGCATTCTGAGTTCTGAAGAGAACTAAAAAGTGAGATCACATCTCTGCTGTATTAGCGCTACATTTGCTGCCTGTTGAATTCAGAATAGATTTAAGACCCTCCTGCTCACATATAAAGCTCTTAACTCATTCACTGCCAGCCGTTTCCTGACCACTAGCGGCCTTCGCTGCCAGCGTTTCTCACCGTTTTTACTGTTTTTTTAAGAGACACAGAACGTTGCGCGCTAGCATGTTGTCGATGCCAAAACAACCAAAATGAAGAGGAGACTCACCTCTTACATCAAGAAGAAGCCGCGTGTTTCGAGCGTTATCCGTTCTTTCATAATCCGTTGTCGAATTGTGATCGGCAGACGCTTTTCTGGTTCGCGCCTCACTTTTTTTTTACAGGAACGGCCCAAAACGATCTCCAAACACATGGATGTGTTGCTTCCTGATCATGTGATCTGTGACGTATGCGGATGAAGATCGGCTTCAGGGCTGAGATGTTTGTTCTCTCAGCGCGGGGGCTCGTTCCGATGCTCAAACAGTAAAAAAAATGCAAATGACGACTTTAGTCGTCATTGGCAGTGAATGAGTTAATAATCAAGCTCCATCACACATCAGTAGTCTGATTGTTCCATTTGTTCCTATCAAAGCACTTTGCTCTCAGACTGCAGGTTTACTGGTGGTTCCTAGAATACCTAAAAATAGGATGGGAGGCAGATCTTTTAGTCACCAGGCTCCTCTCCTGTGGAACCAGCTCCCTGCTTTAGTCCGTGAGGCAGACACTTTAACTTTTAAGGCAAGGCTTAAACCTTTTTTAATTTGATAGGGCTTTTGGTTAAATCCTAAGTGATGTTATGAGTAATATAAGTTGCTGCAGGCGAGCTGTATGCATGGCAGAATGAAAGCCTCTAAAGTTTGGGTCCAATTCACTACATGCGATGGGTAAACCTTGACAACAATCTAAGTGAGGTGTTATCATTTTAATCTACTCCAGCAGGTAACTAAACTGTTTAGGATAATATTAGCTAGATATTTTAGCTTCCGTTAACATCAGCTAATGATGCGTTTGCTTTCTCCTTGAAACATGGAAATTCTGACTTCCGAGTAGGAAAAATAAACTGTTTGGAAAAGTTTGACAACAGGAAGAAGAATACACAGTAAATTTACTTCACAGCACAGCTGTTCGCTTCAGTTTAATTTGCAGTTTATTATACTACAAGGACCCATCCATCACACTATTGGTCCAGAGGCAAAAGGAGGAAGAAGAAGAAAATATAATTTCTATAGCGCCTCAAACAAAAAGGAGAAAAATAGGAGTACATGGAGCTGGGGTTTATTTTTTGCATCATTAGAACTTGTGGTTAAAGGTTTTCAAATGGAAGAACTATGATTGTTGTATATTATTTATAGTGATATTTAACAAAATAGGTTATATATTGAGAAAAAATATACATTTCATTATAAAAGAGATGTAATTAATTTTTCAACACTCAAAAATATCAAATATTGGTACAGTTAACTACCAGTGTTGATTCCTATAGGTACCGGGAATTGGTACCACATCGATTCAAATGTCAAAGGTACCTTTCCCTTGGTTATCCAGAGTTATACAACAGTTAGTTCCGACCGAGTGATTTGATTGGTCAAGAGACTTTCCAAGAGTGCTGATATTGGACTATAACAGCACTGGGACTGTTTACAAACAGTATCACTCCGCTGTGTGCAGGTGTTCTCAGTTAATCATTAACGTTACTTCCGTTAACTCTCGGATTTTGACCGACTGTGCACAGCAAAGATGGACATATTTCCTCAGATAACATTCGATCTACAATATGAATGGTCATCAGACTCTGACACTGAAGGGAAAGAAAGTGGACCAAATGCATCAGGGCAAACCAGGTGTGCTGACATGTCAACAGCGGACCTCGACGAATTAGAGAAGAACAAAAAGGAAGTCAACATTGTGAGGCAGACAGCCTGGGCTCTGAACTGCTTTCAGACTTGGCTCAATCTCTAAAATATCCAAGTGAACTTTCAGCAAGTTAAGAAGACTGAACACAGTGTTAAGGGAGTTTTATGGATGACCCGGACAGCTAAAGGGGAGCTCTACAGCATCAGCAGCTACCTCGGACTTCGGGCGGGATTGGAGCCGCCGGTGAGCCGCTTTTGGAATTTAATGCAGGACCCAGAGTTTATACCAGCTAACAATGTTTTCAAAGGAGTCACACGGAAACATTCAGATAATCGTAAATGATACAAAGTAAAGTTACAGTGCTTTGTAGAAAATGTTTGTGTTGCCTGGCAACAGCCTTGTCCGAGTCTCCGTTTCGTGTTGGGACTACTTGTGTTGGCGGAGCCTGATAAATGATTAAATAAATGAAAAAATCATAATCTGTTGTTGCTTATTGTTGTTATAAAAATAAAATGAACAGGTAGAACTGTTGTATAAAAGCAATATCACACTCGAGGCCGTGCGTTGTTGCAGAATATCAGCACTGGTGTGATTATCTACAACACTTGGCCTTGCGGCCTCGTGCCTACGACCGAATCACACCAGTGCTGATATTCATCAACAACGCACTCCCTCTTGTGTGATATTGCTTAATTATCTCTGCAGTTATACTGCTATAGGCCTAGACTGCTGGGGGACACACTGACCACTTTCCACACTGCTACTTTTTCTACCACTACTCTCCAATTGCATTATTTGTTGTTATTTCAGCTGTTAACGTTGTTCTCTCAGTGCCTTTCTCCCCAGAAGAAGCTACAATGGCGTTCTGCTGAGCTGTGATAGCCTCCTGGAGGGGGGTATTGTTGGTGCGCTGCTTTCAACCACTAGACATCTTCCCTCTCCTGATAATAACATTTTACTGTCTTTATCATAGAATGTGCTACTACTAGTTTACCAGTTATAGATTCACTCAAAGACAACAAAGTTTCTCTCTTACTACGTAGATCATAATGTAGCAAAATACAAAAACACTACTGACATACGTACACACACACACACACACACACACACACACACACACACACACACACACACACACACACACACACACACACACACACACACACACACACACACACACACGACTGACTGAATAAAATAATGAAGTGAAGTAAGTGTTTCATTATGTTTGGTGTAAGCGAGGTCGGATAAACTACGGCACAGAGAATATTTAACCTGATTTAGGAACAGGAACTTGGTTTTCTCCACAGGCAGAAGTCCTCTTTAGTTTGATGGTATCAGCAGAAAGATGCTACAGAGGTTAATACAGTATCACGATAGTTGCATAGCTCAGCAGAGAGAGTGTCAGGTTGGGATCCCCAGATACCATTTCCTATTGCTGGTGAAGTTCTGCCTAAGTGTGAAGCTTTAGGAGATTTTTCTAATGGAAAATAAAAACAAATTCACTTTAAAATTACTCTGTTTACCTTTGACAATTGTATTTATTTGAAGTACTTCTTCAACTGGAGAGTGTCCTTATTTTAGAGTGTGAGCTGTGTTTGCATCAGACATTTTTCCCGTTTTCAGTTCTTGTGCTAAATTTACCAGTTGGACATTTATTCTTATATTTCGACCTAACAGCTGGTTTTCTTTTCTAATATGCATCAAATAAACAGAATTAACCTTTACAACGTTTTCTTTAACAGTTGAGCTGAATTTACAGATAAACTTGAAGTGAAACTAATATTGCACGCACAATTTGCACTCAAGCAAACCACAGTTTAGTCTATAATCAGACAAACACTCTCCAAGTGCAGAGGTACTGTAACAGATGGTGGATGTGCCGCATACACACACACACACACACACACACACACACACACACACACACGCACGCACGCACACACACACAAGAAACTATAAGTTTGTAGAAGAACCATCGTCAGAGATGACTTCAGAATGTGGGCGCACACACAGAGAAGCAGGCAACCAAACAGATGCGCACAAACACGAGCGATGATTGCAAGAGAGGAGCTAGTCAGCCATGTGAGCACACTGCGTCGGAGGGAACCGAGGGTCCTGAGTGCTCAGAACTTGGATCTGCACCACATGAAGCACAGAGCACTGGGGGTGGGGGCGACGGAGGTGGAGAGTAAGGGAACGAGAGAGGGAGCAGATGGGTCAGCCATCTGGTGGATGGAGCAGAAGCAAAGGAGATGAAAAGAAGAGAGAGCACTGGAGAGACAGTGTCAGAAGGATGTGTGTGTGTGTGTTGGAGGGGTTGGCTATGCAATATATATATATAGTGTGTGAATAAGTGGTAGTAGTGAGTGTGTTGTTTGTGTGTGTGGGAATGTTTGTGTGCATGGCTGCTCAGCAGGCTCAGGTGCCAGCAGACAATCCAGTGGACCTCTTTTGGCAGGGTGTAAAACACTTCTTTTACACATGCACGCACGCACGCACACACACACACACACACACACACACAGTAAATGTTACATTAATGTAAAGACAAAGTTTCCTGAGAAACAATTTTTTTCTGTTTCTAAAACATGATTATACTACAGACCACTGCAAATGCGTTGAACAGTGGCCTAGTGGTAGAGTGTCCGCTCTGGGACTGGGAGACAGGGGTTCAAATCTTGGTCAGGTCATACCAAAGACTTTAAAAATGGGACCCAATGTTTCCCTGCTTGACACTCAGCTTTAAAAGGGTTGGATTGGGGGGTTAAACCACCAAATGGCTCCTGAGAGCAGCTACTGCTGCAGCTCTCTGCTCCCCACAGGGATGGGTCAAATGCAGAGATGAATTTCACCAGTGTGTGATGACTAATGGGACCCAACAAAGCCATGAATCGTCTCTCTCTGTGTTTTGATGCATTTAATGTAAAAGCCTGTAGCACCAAGCAGTGAGGCGAGGTTATTTCAGTACCTTTTTTTACAATAATGTGGGCAAAGCTTTTTTCAGAACCAAACAAAATAATGTTTTTAAATGATTTAGAGTTGTCGTTGTGATTATTAAAGGAACTTTGTTCACTAATACTGATAGTTATGGTCAGAAGGGTAAAAACACATCGTTTGCAATAAAAGCAGAAATAGGAGATTCAAAAACTCAAGTCCAACATCAGTACTTCTGTTTAACCAGTGAACAGCTGTATTATTTGGACTTTCAGAAACCTTCTGTCCTCTGTCATGTTCACCTTTTCAGTTTTTGTAACCACTTTGAAGACTCATGTCGTTGCATCTGACGGCCTGTTCTTCTCTGCCTGAACACGTTCTTGTTGTTAATCCGTGTGTACGCAGCCCGGGTCAGATGAGGTCTCCGCAAAGGAGTCACCTTCACACCATTGTTCAACAAGCAACCCGGGCTACGGCTCTGAGTTCATTATTCCCAGAAACAAACCTGTGGCTCACACAGGGGAGAGCGTGAGAGAAAATGTATGCAGCATCAAACCACGATAAGGTGGAACAGGCAAGAAGATGTGATTGCAGCGTGAGCCTATTATTTCTGTTAATGAGCATCTACTCTTCATGTCAGTGGCTGTCTCGTTTCCTGCAGTGTAAGGATTGCTGGTGCTCCTTGATTTAGAAGATCTCAAGAAGTAAACGTGATTAGATTGTTGTGATAAAATCTCCAAAGAAACTAGATGAAAAAGATTTTGATATAAGAACATCAAGAAGAACAAGTTGGAAAAAATTTGAAATAATTAACATTAGTCCATCTTTACACAGCAGTCTAAATTAATTGAATACAATAGAGAAAACTGAATAAATTGAGATTATTATTGAAATCCTAACGTTGGTGAAAGCAGAAACAGTTTTTTCTGAGAGGTTGTAAAGTAGTAACCCCATTTAAACCTTTAGTTATGTCATCAAGAATGGACCACGAGTCAAGGAAAAGCTGGCCTCGAGTGCTCAGTGCATCTGAGAACTTTGTTAAGTACATTAGAGGTTATATTCCAGGTTATCTGCTCATGAAGCTGCCTGGGAGTCTGCCAAACCCCCTCAGTATTGTGTGCATGTCTCCAGTATCGTTCTGCTATGTAGAGTTGTCAGAATACATTTGGCTGTTCTGCATGTGAATCATGGAATATGGTAAGTGACTGTGACAGTAACAGTTCTTGGCTGTTTGACAGATATTCTCTGCGCTTCACGTCTGCAGAGAAAACACCATGAGATGTTAGAAACTCTTTTTCAGCCACAAATGTATCCATTTAGCTGGGAAAACCTTGAAATGATAAAAATAGACACCTGTTAGTGGCTGTAATTTACTCGCTTCTTAATGATAAAAGAAGAAGAAAAACAAAAACAAACATCAAGAAAAAAAATTTCCTTCAACTGTTAGAGTGCTTTTATATATTTATTTTTAATGAATGTTCTATGAAAAAGTTATGCAGAATTAACATTTTACATAGTTGTTTAAATATTTATTCATATACTTCTTAGAAAAGCAGGAAAGAGATAAAATAAACAAACAAGCACAGGTTTAATGGTCAGATATCACAGTCATGGTTTCAGCACCATGGACAGAGCCACCTAGTCTCTAAATGAGATTCAGGTCAGGAAATCAGACAACTTCAAGTCATCATGGTCCAAAACATGTCTCCTCATTTTAAAGACCTGATCAGAGTTGGAGTGCACACATCCAATGAGATTTGGGTCCTTTTTATTCCCAATAATAGAAACAATGGGAGCCTTATAAGAAACTAGTGAAGTGTGTGTTCTTCTAGAACATGTTAAAATCCTGACCAGCTTTTATAATTATTGTTAACACACATAACAAAAACAAAGATTTTACCAAATTATGACCTTCACTCTCTTGCAATTTAATCTTCCCCTCACCCCCATTCTAACCGTAACCCACACTGGTTGTGTCGTTCCTCACAAACACGGTTAATGGGAAATTTAACATATTGTGAAAACTTAGAAGAACATTTGAGTTTAGACTAAATTTCATTTGTTTCATTTAATAAAGAATGCAGCACAAGTTAAACTTCATCCCTAGCCTGTAGATGTTTGACTAAAGATTAGAAAATCCAGTTCTGTCCTGATCTAATGGCTGTCTCAGCTGGGAAATACCAAAGAGGATTCAGGTTCAAGTTTCTTTATATGCACCAGTAGATATATTTGCTTTGCATCATTATATTTGAAAGCACATTGAACCTATAATAAAACACATTTGACATCATAATGAACCATGTCAGCAAGATAAAACATTAAAGGAAAACATCTGGAGGTAGAAACCTCTGTCTGATGGTAGGAGAGTCAACCTCTCCATGCGGAGGGTGGAGGAATTTCAGAAAATAGATGCAGTAATCCAGTGTAGGGTTGCTAGAGGTGGCTGAGTCCCAATCAGCTGACTGGTGGATCATCCAAAATCACACATCAAGCAGCTAAAAGAAGATCAGAACTGATTCAGTCATTTAAAAGAAACCCACATCAGAAGGACCTAATTTCTTTCTTTCTTTCCTGGATTATTTTCAACATAAATTAAATTTAATGGAACAATTAACTAAAACTAAACATCTATCCATGCAACCCCAATTACTAGCTATTTACTTATATTTTGACATTTGCTATTTGTACACACACAAGTCTGGGTGTTTTGCAGTGTTTCACGTAGAGATCTCACAGTTACAGAAACAAACAAAAGATCAAAAAGTTAAAAGACAAAGACACAAATTTAACAGATTTCCTTCAACTAGGAGTATTAACAGACATGTCAGCTACATCGTCATTACAGAAATTATAAAAAGCTATTTCATTTAGCAGATTTTGCTCATAGATTTTGTCTCTTGTTAATCTTGGCATTGGTCTCACTTCTGATGTTATCAAACTGCAGGGTGTTACGGTCCAGTCTGATGTGTCTTAGCTCGTGTTTTCTGGTGTTTTATGTAAACAGATCCAACCATTTCAATGATGAATGTCTTTCATTCTCTCTTCTTCATACAAGCTATGATTCTGTGTGAGCCAGATCCAGCAGATTACCCATAATCACCTCTCCACTTCAAAGAGATCACTTTAAAACAGGTTTTTGTGATCATATACTGATATACATGCTTCTTTATGTTCTTGTATGCATACAGAAACACTTCCAAAGTACTTACAAACAGAAAAAAGTACACAAAGATCTCAGTGTTTGCTATAGGATGAAGCTACATACGCAGGTTACAGGCAGATGGGTTAATGAGACAGAAAGAGAAACAAGCAGGACTACACCAGCGAGGGAAGAAGGCATAAAAAAAAATAAAGATGCAAGATGAAATATTAGAAAATCTCTTGTCAGGCTGAAAAGATCAAAGGAAACATCAGCTTCCAAAAGCCTTGATGTAAAAGAAAAGAGTCCAATTTACTGCGACTGGCAGAAAGCCGAGCTTAACCTGTGAATTACACTCTGTCAGCTGGAGCAGCTCAGAAACAAAACCAGGCCCTAAAAGGGAGAGGGAGCGAACACAACGGGGAATTACTCAACATGTAGGAGCCACAAAAGTCTGCTTCTGTCACCCTGTGGGACACATTAATGCTCTAATAATCGTTTAACAGGACCGTAGATATGAACAATTCATCAGCTCCTCTCTCTCCGTGTGCAGAGTCACACCGCTGTGTGGAGGCTGGTTTTCTCTCTGCCCGGATGACGGGTGATTTTCATCATTAGTGCGATTATCATTCACTTGTTGTGTTTGTTGTGCATGAGCACGCTTGTCCCAAGCGATTGTGCAAATTTATTAGTGATTTGCCCTCTACCCCTTGTATTGTTAACCTTTGTGATATTCATGCAGGTGTGAGCTCTCCTGCTTTACCAGTTATTCTAGAACACATCAGAGGCTCATTGATCCATCTTTGATTGAAAGTGTAGGAAAAAAAAAAACTTCTTTCAGCTTTCGATAAGGAGCCAGAAGTGGAGAAGATGAAATTGTTGTACCATTAAAAAAAAATCACACATGTATTCTCATCACAGGTTTTCACACGCGAGGATTCACGTCCAGGTAGTTCACGCATTAATGATGCACACAGAGACAATACTACCAGATACGCCTGAGCAACTTTATCCAGTCATTCAGATGTCAGGCGTTGTTGTAAAGTTGTACATTTGTCTTTGTTTCCTTTAGAATGTGTTTGTTAGATGCTTTTATTTTTGTCTGTTTTTGTTTGTATGAATGTTAAATATAAATACACGAATGATCCATCACTTATAATTCTAACTCGTGTCATTCACTTTAAATTACGAGTATTTTGTACTTATTCATTTGTCATTTTTTAAGGTCATTTAAGAGTATTTAAATCAGAATGTTAGATGAATGTTTTTTGAGTTATTCTCTAAAACTGAAGCTTAAAAAAAGGGGGGTGGTGCATTTCCTTGGGTGTCTTTTTAAACCAAACAAAGGTTGGATCAAAGATTTCTGCATTTTCCTTGTTGAAAAACAACGCTTTGACCTGACTTTGTGTAAGCAGCTGAAAATGGGTGGATGGACAGAGGCGCTCAACGTTTGCTGACATCTTTTCACCTGGTACCAGTGACTTCAAGAGGACCTGGAAGTGGTACAAAATAATGATCAACGGCACAAAAATCCCCAAACAAATGTAGACTTTGTACCTTAAAGTGACAGTGTGTATTTTTCCTGGTGATAAGGGGCAGTAGATACATAAATCGTTGCAAGCAAGCAGTATTTTTGTGTTGAAATAAGACCTTACCAACAGATCCCCATTAGGGTCAAAAAGCCCTGGTGAGTGCAAACTTCAGCTGAGCGACAAGCACATCAGACTCCCTTTCATCAGTGGCAATGAGTAAAGAGGTACATGTATAAAACAACAACAATGTTTATGAATGGTGAAAGTTTTGTAACCATTTGTTACAAATCAGTAAATGCATTTTGTCCTCAAGGGCTTCTGTAGAAGGGAACATGGCGTCGCCCAGAGACTTAGACCCGCTCCCATGTATTTTATACCTGATATTTATGGTTATATGTTAAGAAGCCGCCAATATTTTTCAACAGCTGGGCATCGTTTAATGCATTTTGAACAACATTTTGATGGATATTTCCAGAGAATAATGATGAAACTACACATTGCCCCTTTAATGATCTTGTTCTTAACCCTCCCACTGTCTTGATGGGTGACCCCACAAGGAAAGTTGACCATTTAATCTTTAATATAATAATAATAGTAATAATAATAAATAATAAATAAATAATACCATTGGGCAGGATTGATGGTTTATCACTTGAGGTCCATGTGGCAGGGGTGAGGTAGTGCTCACTCCTCACCCCTGCCATGTGGACCTCAAGGGATAAACCATCAATCCTGCTCAATGGTCAACTTTCCTCGCGGGGTCACCCATGAAGACAGTGGGAGGGTTAAAGCTCTAATTCACTTGTTTTTTTCTTTGATGGATTAGCTTGTGAGTTGTTTTCTGTGTACAAAAAGTTCAAAAAGTACAAAAGCTCTGGCACTGTTTCAGAGGGTAAACATTAGGCAGTGGAGTGAGAGACAGAAAATCATCTATTTCTTTTTTGCAGCTAATGCAGGCTGTAGGGGTGGCTCAGGTGGTCAAGGTGTGCCCCAAGGCTGCTGTGGCTACAATGTAGCTCATAAGCACCATTTGTGTGAGTAATGCATTTTAGACTGAGAGACCATCTAAAGGCTCAGGAACCCATTGCAGGTGTTCTGGATTCATTAACTGATTAGAGCATGACAGTTTGAGTCTAGAATATTAAACCTTTTCACTATATATATATATATATATATATATATATATATATATGTAGTTTTAAAGTTTATTTTCATTTATTCACAAACAAAAACAAAACACAAAACAGGTGAGCAAAAATGAAAAATTAAAAAGTAACAGAAAGAAGCAAAACTTACGTTATCTGTTCCCCTTAACCAAAATAAATACAAATGACAGCAAAGTTATTATAGTTAAAAAATAACTGTCTGACCTGGTTTACTGTTGTAAATTTGGCTAAAAATGGAGAGAAAACTAATATGTACACAAAAATATTTTTTCTTCTTGTATTAATGAAAGGAGAAAACAATAAATGCAAAACAGAACACACAAAAATAGCTAAAAAGAAACAAAGTAGAACATACTATGTTTGTTTTCCCTTTCATTCTCTCTACTTCATAAATATGTCTATCTCATAGCATCATATAAGCTAAGCGTTTCATTTTTGATATGTTTATTAAAGGTATATATTGTTTTGGTATTCTTGATTTCGGTACTTAATTTATTCCACATTTTGACTCCATAGATTGATACACAACGTTCCTTTATATTTATCCTATGTTTTGGTATCATGTATATTTTATTGCTCTTTCTTTCCATAAATCTTATAATCAAATTTGCTGGAAGGTGCTTTTTGTCAACTTTATACATAAATTTCAAAATACTATAATCTACTAGGTCATAAAATTCTAATGTTTTTAATTTGATAAATAATTGGTTGGATGGATCTCTGTAATTGCTTCTTGTTATAATTCTTATTGTTTTTCTTTTGTAGGATGAAAACTGAATGTGTATAGGTTTTATATGTTATTCCCCAAATTTCAACACAGTAGTTCAAATACGGTACAATCAATGAATTGTTTAATAAATATAGGGATTTGTCATCTAGTGACCATTTCACTCTGTGTAATATTGCGATTGATTTAGCTATTTTAGTTTGATATTGTTTATTTGTGGTTTCCAAGATAAATCCTCATCAATGGTGACGCCCAAAAATTTTACTTCCTTTACTCTTTTAATACAGATTTAGTCTAATTTTATTAATGTTTTCATATTCATCTTTCTATTACTGAATATCATAAAACATGATTTATCTGTGTTCAATGAAAGCTTATTCCCATCGAACCATAATTAGATTTTTTCCAACTCTGTTTGTATCACCTCTATCATTTGATCAATATCGTCTCCTGAATAATAAAAAGTTGTGTCATCAGCAAATAAGATACACTTTAACATATTAGATGTAGAGACAATATCATTTATATAAATAATAAATGGTTTACTAGTTTTCGGATAGCCAAGCGGGGTGCAGCAGTGGCAGTTGCCGAGGCAAAATCTCGGGCGTGGGAGGAGTTTGGTGAGGCCATGGAGAAAGACTATCGATCGGCTCCAAAGAGGTTCTGGCAAACTGTCCGGCGCCTCAGGAGAGGAAGGCAGCAACTCGCTCACACTGTTTACAGTGGGGATGGGGAGCTGCTGACGTCAACTGAGGCTATAGTCGGACGGTGGAAGGAATACTTTGAGGAGCTCCTCAATCCCACCAATGCGCATTCCGAGGAGGAACCAGAGCTGGGAGGCCTGGGGATGGACTGTCCGATCTCGGGGGCAGAAGTTGCTGAGGTAGTCAAACAACTACACAGCGGCGGAGCCCCGGGGGCGGATGAGGTTCGTCCTGGGTATCTCAAGGCTATGGATGTTGTAGGGCTGTCATGGTTGACACGTCTCTACAACATTGCGTGGTCATCGGGGGCAGTTCCTAGGGAGTGGCAGACCGGGGTGGTGGTCCCCATCTTTAAGAAGGGTGACCTGAGGGTGTGTTCCAACTATAGGGGGATCACACTCCTCAGCCTCCCTGGAAAGCTCTACGCCAAGGTACTGGAGAGGAGGGTCCGATCGATAGTTGAATCTCAGATAGAGGAGGAGCAATGTGGTTTTCGTCCTGGCCGTGGAACTGTGGACCAGCTCTATACCCTTGCAAGGGTGATGGAGGGGGCATGGGAGTTTGCCCAACCAATCCACATGTGCTTTGTGGATTTGGAGAAGGCTTATGACCGTGTCCCCAGGGGCACCCTGTGGGGGACGCTCCAGGAGTATGGGGTGGGTGGCTTTCTGTTAAGGGCCATTCAGTCCCTTTACCAGAGGAGCGTGAGTTTGGTCCGCATAGCCGGTAGTAAGTCGGACCTGTTCCCAGTGAGGGTTGGACTCCGCCAGGGCTGCCCTTTGTCACCGGTTCTGTTCATCACTTTTATGGACAGAATTTCTAGACGCAGCCGTGGTGTGGAGTGTGTCGAGTTTGGTGGCAGGAGAATCTCGTCTCTGCTTTTTGCGGATGATGTGGTCCTCCTAGCTTCATCCAGCTCTGACCTTCAGCTCTTGCTGGGTAGGTTCGCGGCCGAATGTGAAGCGGCTGGGATGAGGATCAGCACCTCCAAATCTGAGACCATGGTTCTCGACCGGAAAAGGGTGGCTTGCCACCTCCGGGTCGGGGGAGAGGTCCTACCTCAAGTGGAGGAGTTTAAGTATCTCGGGGTCTTGTTCACGAGTGAGGGTAGGAGGGATCGGGAGATCGACAGGCGGATTGGTTCGGCGTCTGCAGTGATGCGGACGCTGAGCCGATCTGTCGTGGGGAAGAGGGAGCTGAGCCAGAAAGCCAGGCTCTCGATTTACCGGTCGATCTACGTCCCAATCCTCACCTATGGTCATGAGCTTTGGGTAATGACCGAAAGAACGAGATCGCGGATACAAGCGGCCGAAATGAGTTTCCTCCGTAGGGTGGCCGGGCTCAGCCTTAGAGATAGGGTGAGGAGCTCGGACATTCGGGAGGGACTCGGAGTAGAACCGCTGCTCCTCCGGATCGAAAGGAGCCAGTTGAGGTGGTTTGGGCATCTGGTCAGGATGCCTCCTGGACGCCTCCCCGGGGAGGTGTTTCGGGCATGTCCTGCCGGCAGAAGGCCCCCGGGTCGACCCAGGACACGTTGGAGAAGTTACATCTCCAATCTGGTCCGGGAACGCCTTGGGGTCCTGCCGGAGGAGCTGGTGGACAAGGCCGGGGAGAGGACGGCCTGGAGCTCCCTAGTTGGGATGCTGCCCCCGCGACCCGGACCCGGATAAGCGGAGGAAGACGACGACGACGACGAATAAATGGTTTAGGGCCTAGTACCAACCCTTGTGGCACTCCACAAGTAATATTATACAGATTGGATTTGATGTTGTTTATTTGAACATACTGTTTGCTGTCATGTAAATAGCTCGTTATCCATTTTAGGGCTATTCCTGTTATGCCATATTTACTACGTTTTTTTAGAAGAATGTCATGATCTACTGTATCGTTTGATAAAATCAACATTTTCTAGTTGTCCGAGGTGTAGAATGTGGGGTTTTTATAAGCTGTAAGCCATAATCACCACAGTTATAACAGTTTCATCTTTTAAGTTGAACTACTGACAAAAAAGAACTTCAGCACCAAATTTTCTGTCCCGTTTGTCTATTTGTCCTGTTGTTACAATATGTCAGTTTTGTTAATGCTTTACATGTGTGCTATATGTTTTAGGTGTTTTAGGCCCACTTGTCTTTTGATCTGATTTTATAAGTTGATTCAGTGATTCACACTAACTTATTTCTTCATTTTCACTATGGATTTTTGTGCATTGTCAGTGTTTGGCACTGTGGGCGGCCTTGATTGGCGGTGGTAAAGAGCTTTACAAATAAATAAATGAAAATAAATTTTAATGTTCCGAGTATCACATGTATGTTTACTAACGGTAAAGCACAGTTGATATATTTCACACAAGAAATTGGCTTGTTTGAAATTTACATGGTGTTTAAATAAAATTCATGAATGACTAAAGTTCAGTAGAAGTCGAAAATGTTTTTTAAATTAATTTATTTTGAAATTGCAAAACAGAAACTTTGACCAAAGAGAGGCTCTTTTAACAGATGTGACTCAGAAAAAAGGACAAGCACACAAAATTATGCTGCGTAACAGCTGTCTAAGTCAGGAATGTTGATGAACACGTATAACGGTGTTTGAGAGGACGTCCTCATTTCACATCAAAGTTTGGTTCTTCATAACTATTCTTGATGAAACTTTTGCATTCACTTTCAAGGGCCGTCGTTAAAACCGTCAGACATGGTGGTAAATCTGGCTCCCATGGGACTCCACGAAGAAAAAGAAGAACCTGATTTCTTTTTAGAAACTCGTGGGAATTACCAGCCCCAGAAATCGTCAGTTTACATCAGTGCCTCAGCAGACACATCTCAGCTTAATGCACGACGAGCAAAGTGATGGAGAGCTGCATCAAGAAACGTCCACAGTCACCATGGTGATGGTTTAAAGGAGAATCAGCTATCATCGCGTTCTTTTTTTGCATTACACTTTTCCGCTCCTCATGCAAATGTTTGGTTCCTTGGGTCAGATGTCTGCAGCAAACATCTGAAGATAAAAGGAGCATTGCCAAAAGCACCAAACTGCACTTTCTATGGCTTAAATTAAGAAAGGTCCTTGGAAGAGGAGCAAAGCATCTTCAGAAATATAGAAAAACGTTAATTTACTTTCTTTTCTGCACTTACTGCTGTGTGAATGAATGACAACAGTCACCAGCAGTTAGAAAACGGTGAAACTTCAGAAAGGCCCTCAGACGAGTTTCCCTGAGTTTGTTTTTCTTGGTTTCTTTTGAACTTTTGAGTCTGCGAGCGTGAGCTGAAAGGAAGCTTCTGAATGCCGACTTATTTTTCTTCATTCATAAAATATCTGAAACCCCATCCCTTTGAGTTTGTTTTGTAATTATCTCCTAGAGGTTTCTGCTCTTTGGATTGTTCCAACAAATCATTATGGATGAAGAAATAATTAATGACCGGAGGGATTTTAGCCATTTTACATACAGTACACGTCGACTGGAAGCATCGAGCATTTAGGCTTGTTACATAAACATTCATATATGAATAATGTTAAACAAAATACACAAAATAAAGTAGTGTAAAAGTTCTAGTTACCACATTTGCTTATAAATTAATGTTAGTCTGTTAGTCAAACAGAAATAAAAAAACAGTGCTGATAATATTTATAATCAAAACTAAATTTAGAGCACCATTTAGTGAGTTTCTCGCTTCTCCGCCCTACTGGTTTAGAGCGGTATTACAACTGTCGTAAACAACCGTTTATGAGCCAACTGATACTAAATAAGCTACAAAGTAAAATGATCCACACTGTAGGAAAAAACAATATTATTACTTACAAGTCCAGTAACAACAAAGTTAGCCTCCATTAGCTCCCTCCAACAACAGTAGACATACACGCTGGTTTTAGCGATTAGCTTTGCCTCCAAAGACTTTTCTCTTCACTTCTACTTCCAAGCTCCACCGTGATGCCAACAAAAAAGCTAAATTCTTCTTGTTTTTCAGCTTTTTCTTGATGGTCGGTAAACATCAAAAGCTAACTGTTAGCCTTTATATTAGCTAACAGCACAGTAAACAGTGATAGAGAGTCTAAAGCCTAGTTTATGCTTCTCCGTGAGTTCCACAACGGAGCAACGAAAAGTTTTCAAATTTGAACTTCTGTTCATGCAGCGGAATGTTGCAAAGCAATTCCCCGCCAGGACAGCAGAGGGCGCAGCGTTTTTCTGCGGTATTCTACCAGCATAACACCCATGCATCCAGTCCACGATAGTGTATTTACTAATGTGTTCATATATTTCAGAGACTTTATAACACTGACATATTTGTCTCTCATTCTCCTCCACCTCTTCATGCGGTCGCCACTTCCAAACCCATGTTTCCCATCATTTCCGTCCACATTTGCTCCATATTTTGTACTCCTTCAGTCACAAGTAAATAAATGTTCATATTTTTGGACTTTTTCTGCAATCTGTTCTAAACGCTCAATATCTGTTTTACTTTGTAACGGGGCAATGGTGATGCTGGTGAGGAATGTACAGGAAGTGCGTTCTGACCAATCACAAGCTTGCGGTCTCTGTCACTTTTTGACGGATGTTTTGAATTTTGGGCATGTCTCCAATGTGAAGTTGCTCAAATTTCTGGTTTAAGAACCACAAAAACCAGTTTGAAAGCAATAGCTTAAAGTGTTAAAATCTCTGTATTATTGCTTAAAAGCCAATGTGAATCAAGGTCAACTTTACTCATATTTTTAATACGTTTACAATGGTCTCTATAATAGAAATTAATGCCTTGTAATTCATACTGGGAAAAAAAGCTCTGGTGCGCCTGTTTTAACACAGATAATTCAGCTGGAGGAGAGAATGGCAGAACATGGCAGGATTTGGACATCTTGCCTCGAACTGGCTAATAGTGTCATGAACTGAACTAGGAAGACCCATGAAGATGCCAAACACAGTAAAAATATATTAAAAAAAGTCTTTATTTGAAGCAGAGTTACCAGAGTTGGGCGAGGCTGGAGACACAGTCGGAAGGGAGGTGAGGGTCAAAACCAGATCGGACATGCAGATGCGGGGAACGGGCAAGAGGCGAGGCTGAGGACAGGCGAAGGTTGTGGAGGCAGGCAGAGTTCAGGCAGGGGTCAGGAGAAAAACGAGGTCCGGAGGCAGAGATCAGGCAGGGTGGATGGCTGGAGAATTTACTGGCACAAAGTCTTCAATAATCTGGCCCTGAATGGCTGGATGGCTGGTTCTTTTGTAGCAGGGGAAACAGGTGTGAGTGGTCAGCTGAGGAGTCAGAAGCAGGTGAAGTTGATTGTGGTAGTCAGGGGAACAGGGCTTGGCTGGGGCTTGATGATGAGACCAGGTGTGCTGCATGAAGGCTGAGGAGGGTGAAGGATTGGGAGTCATGACAAGTAGCACAACTCTACCGGTGACTCTGCTTGCTCTGCAACGTTGATGTTTTATCTCCACAAACAACACAAGCCTGGAGGAGTTCTGCTGTATGGTGGAGTTGCTAATGCTAACGGTTTGTCTTTACTAACTGAGACGCGCTCTGCTGTTTCCTGGACGCTAAACCAACAACAACCTTTCTCATCATGAGTCAAGATGGGTGAGTCCATGAATGTTAAGTGACAGTGTGATGTAGGTTGGTCAGGCTTTTCTAATTCTTGAGTTTCACCTCCTATTTTCTGTCAGCAGCCAAAGCAGGAGATAGGTGTAGGAGACTATTTTTGTATTCAGCCTGCATGAAAAACTCAGAGTAACTTATTATATTCGGAAATAATTATTAAGAAATGGGTTTTCAGTGAAGTAATTAATAAATAATTTTAAAGATGATAAATGTTGCTTTTCTTTGTGTTTTCTTTAATCTATCCCCCAAGATAAATAAATAAACTAATAAGTAAAAGGGAAAATAGATATTTTCATTAAAATACTGAATTTTAAGCTGCTGACTTTCTGGATTCAACATGTTATGTATCTGTTGAGGCTTTCTTAATGCAGGAAGGAACCATAATATCCTCGAGACACATAACTCGATCCAAGTCCAAAAAGTAGCATTCTGTTGTAAACAGCTCCAATCACAAACCTATCACAGCATTTTGCGTAAATCACCTTTAAACTGCCACATAGTGTTATTTATGCAGAAAGAATTAGCTCATCTAAAAACATGAATACACATGAGTCCAAGTTAGCTGCACCTTGCTCAGCGCACCTAAAACCCAGCTCTAAATCCGGTTTTGTGTTGCACCTTAAGATGAACAGGTTAAAGCTCACCACCCTTGTTCTTTCAGCCGCATCAAGTAACACAATGTGCTGCTGTATCTCCTCGGGCTCTGGTTCATTTGTGAGAAAACCTCAGCTCTTGTTTGTCTAGCACAGGCTTCCTGGAGGCCTGGAATTTTTCTCTCCGCAGGAATGGGTTTGGAGCTTGAAAAGAACGAGGTGTTAGAAGCTGCAGAAGCTGGCTCATCTGCTGCACAGACGCTGGCCTGGAGCTGCTGGAAGATGGAGGACAGGTGGGTTCAGAAAGAACTGAGCAGCTGAGAGGGGATGCCAGTGAGAGCCTTCAGCAGACATCTGACAGCAGAGAATAAATCTACATACTTGCTCGCAGTCGACAAAATTCCCGACACGACAATTGGTGTGGTCTGCGGACTTACTCACAGGTAAAAATATAAAGTTAATTCTTTCAAAATGCACAGATTCTGGCACAAAACACCTGGTTTCAATCAGAGAAATGATCCATTTTCCCTTTTTGAGTCGAGCACATCAGAATGCATTCATATTTGATTCTGGCACCATATGGGGTGCCGATTATCAAGCAATCATCTGGAAAACTAACATCTCCTCATAACAATGAAAATGCATTTAAAAACGTTAAAGTCACCACATTTGCTTAGGAATTAAAGTAAGATTTAAAAGTTCAAATGTAAAAGTAATCCCAAAGTAATGTTTTAATTATTTAGAATCAAAACAAAATCTATAAATTCAAATAATCTAAAAACAACTAACTGCTTAGTTTAGCATGAGAGTGCTTTTGATGGTGAGATTTTAGGCGTTAGGGATCTTTTATCCTTGTTGTTGTCTTGGCTTTCCATACAGAGGGAGAACCATTTCTGGTGAGAAAAAAAAAGAAGAAGCAATTTTTGATTAAAAAGGGATCTAAGATATTAGATATAAGGATCTTTTAACCTGTGTTCATGCCTCCTTTTATATAAATGAGAATTTTAAATAATAATTTAGCTTAAACTCTCCTGATTTATTTTCAGATTTCCTTTTCTATGTGATTTTAAACATTTGAACTTGTTTTTCTGTAATATTTTACATGTTATTTTTATGTTATTTAATTAATTTATTTTACATGTTATTTTTATGTTATTTAATTAATTTATTTTACATGTTATTTTTATGTTATTTAATTAATTTATTTTACATGTTATTTTTATGTTATTTAATTAATTTATTTTACATGTTATTTTTATGTTATTTAATTAATTTGATGCTGTATGGAAAATAAAGTCTTCTTACGGAGGATGATTTAACAGTCGGCTCTGAGTCGATGCGTTGATGACGGCCCAGTTTAAACAGGATCAAAGGCAGTTGTAATTTTAATGGTAATAATTTATCAGGAAGTTTCCCTTCGATGCTTTCGTTCTTTTTTAAACACAGAAACAGTTTTGTTTACCTGTTTGTAGCTACGGTTTCGCCGACAACTGCCGGCTTCTTCAGGAAGCCGGCAGTTGTCGGCGAAACCGTAGCTACAAACAGGTAAACAAAACTGTTTCTGTGTTTAAAAAAAGAACGAAAGCATGGATTTACAAAGACACAGCAAGAACACACCTAAGAAGTTTCCCTTCGGTTTCAGCCCCAGCTGCACACAACGCTCTGTTGTTAGTTTTTAATTCATCCATCTATTTGTTGCCTTTCTGAATTATTAAAAGAGCAATTAATGATGCTATTTAACCTTCTTCACAATCAATAATCTGTGTGGCCTTAAAGGTATTGCTCTAATTCCTTTAACTGAGCTGATTTATCCACTTGGCATTTAGTTTTTCTGCTTTTTGTTCTCCTTTCTGAGCTGCTGGTAACCTCTGCCGCTACTTGGGCTTTGTTTGGTTATTCAGCAGCTTTCCAGCTTGTAGGCAGCTAGCATCTGCGTGTATGAGCCCATTAGCTCTCCGACACGCGTGCTGCAGTTTAATCTGCTGACTGACTCTGGGAATATTCATCATGTTCGTATCTGTGGAACGTAATGGCCGAGAAGGCAACCGCTGCCCCGCTGCAGCATCAACGTAACGTTAAAGCTGCAGCCCCATATGTTTAATTATGCCCCAGCTGACTTTCTACAAGTGTGTGTGTGTGTGTGTGTGTGTGTGTGCACTTTTATTTGTTTAACGCCCTACTGTACGAGTTGAAGCTCATAGGAAATAATTGCGAGGCATTACCGTCGTATGGCGGCAAACATTCCCACCATCATCACACACGAGTTTCAGCTCAGAAAATCGGAGGCTCTTGTTTCCTCCCACACCTTCCACTCGGTGTCTAATATTAAATCAGTTTGTGTGTTCTCGTTGTTAGCCTCAACAGCATGACTTCATTAGGCGTCCTTACAAGAGAAATCATGCTGTTGGAAGGTGTGAGGGGGAAAACTCTAATAGTTTTTTTTTTCTTTTCTTTCATTATAGGCAAGAAAAAGGTTATCTGAGTTTTGTTTGTTTGCTTGAAAATAACCCCGAGCAAGCATTCCTGGACTCCTTTGCACTGGAGGCTCGGGGAGTTGCGAGGCATAAATCACATCAAACTCCAGCTTATTGATCGGATCACTTTTCTTTGTTAGGAAGCATAAACAACAATGTTGGAGTAAAAAACTTCAGGTAGGACTGATGTGTTAGACTTGCCAACTCACTTTTGCACATGCGTGATTTTAGCCGCCTGCTGGCTAATTGCACAGAAACTATTCAGCAGCGTGTAACAGATGTTGAGACCGAGGGTGGAGGAAGGGAGCGGTTTGTCCAACAGCAATCTCACGTTTCCTGTTTTCACCAGGTGGTTTGAAGACAAGAATGTTAAGCTGCACAGAAATCCATCTAGAGCAGGTCGATCAGAATTGGTGAAACATGCAATATGAGTTTCCTCCCTCCGGTCTCTATGTTATTCCATCACTATGCTCAAAACCTTTTTGGGGTGCCCAATCCTGGTCCTGGAGGCTTTAGTTTTGACTCTGCTTCAACACACCTGATTTCAATCAGTAGGTGATTAACATGCTTTTGCAGAGCCTGATGAGCTGCTGCACAGGTGACTGAGCCACTGACTCAAATGTGTTGGAGCAGAAAAACCACAAAACCTGCTGGATACCGGCCCTCCAGGACCAGGATTGGGCATCCCTGCGCGTTTTTTCGGCTAACCCAGGTGTGGGCTTGCAAATGCAAATTTAGATTTGATTCTTTTAAATGAATATTGGAATATAATTTCTCTACAATCTACAATTTTTGATTTATTAAAGATCCAGAAATGTTAGATGATTGCTTGAAGGGTTATTCAGGCTCTTTCTGGAATATTTCTCTTATCCGATGGCACCATCTAGTGGCTGACAACCACATCACACAAATAGTCTCTCGCTCAGTTTATTTAAGAAGCCGACTTCACGTTTCTTGTTTATTAACGAGCTTCTGTAGTCGACAAACAGAGCTAAAACATGTAGTTTTACAAGTATTATTCTCAAGTCATGTTGTGTTTTCAGATATTTATACATTTTTCCATGAAAAGTTCGTATTGCTTACATAATATCACAGTACACGATGATATAATCACTTTTACGGATTTCAGAAAAATCGTACATCATTTCTGAAAGGGGGAAACTCCGGAAAGATACTTTACGTGTCACTGACCTGAAGTCGGGCTTTCACCAGGACTTGTCCTTACCTCCCGCCTGATTTCTGTTGTTGATCGTTTAGCCTCAGTCTCTTCAGTTATCTCCCGATTGCTGCTTTCTCTTTTCTCATCAGCTCACCTGCATGCACTCCTTCAGTCACCCATTCCTGAAAAAACTCTTCATGCATTCCTTTGTTCTCATAAAGCTCTCAGGAATCAGTTTTGCTGATTTGGACTTCACGTCAGTCAGCCTCGCATTCCTCCTGTTTCTGGTTCAGGATGTTTGGTGCTGAGTTTTTGCTTTTCCTGCCTCAGCAGTGCCTTTGGTTTTGTTATAATGATGTTTTGGGTTCTTTCAGCTGCCTGCTTCCCGCCTGTTTAGTCTTGCATTAGCATCTAACTTAGACGAGAAGACGAGAACATAACCGTTCCGAGGATGGATTCAGCTATCTGCTGCATAAAGGAGACTGGTGATGTTTTTGCCTGTGTTTGTGTGCTCGTATGTCAGTCTGGTTACAAAACATCTCATGATCCTTGATTTTAATGAAACTCTCTGAAAGCTCACGCATTACAATACAATTCAAGATGGTCGCCATAGCCAATTGACCTTGGTGACAGCTGAGTCCATTTAGCAGATTCTGTGCTAAAATGTGGTGTGATAGTAGGGGTGAGTTATCCTTCACTAGGGATGGGTACCTTTGACATTTGAATCGATCCGGTACTAATTCCCGGTACCTAGGAATCGATACGGTACTTAACTGTACCAATTTTATATACTTTTGAGTGTTTAATATTTTAATTCTCTTTTATAATTAAATATTTATTTTTCTCAATATATAACCATATTTGATAAATATCACGATTAATAACATACAACTGTTTGTATTTTAACGTCGTCCTTGTAGTTTTATAAGCTGATAATTAAACTGAAGCAAACATCTTTACTGTGAACTAAATTTACTGTGTATCTTCATTCCTTTTGCCGTCTTTTTTCATTTGATGTTTCCTACTGGGAAGTTAGAATTTCCGAGGAGAAAGTGAACACACCATTAGCTGATGACAATGGTGGCAATGGAAGCTAATTTATCAAGCTAACGTTATCTTAAACTGTTTATTTAGCTGCGGGAGCAGATTTAAACGATGATGCCTCACACTTAGATAGTTGTCACTGGTTTCATCTTCACCCAATCACCCGTCGCATTTAGTAAAGTGAAGCCAAACTTTAGAGCGCTTTCATGTTCTTCTAGTCGGAGATTCGGAATTCCGAGGAGAAAGCGAATGCACCATTAGCGGAACGGAAGCTAACATATCAAGCTAACGTTATCTTAAACATCTTATTTACGTGCCGAAGCAGATTAAGATGAGGATGTCTCACTTAGATCGTTGTCGCTGGTTTCATCATCACCCAGTTATCCATCACATTTAGTGAAGTGGACTCAAGCTTTAGCGTGCGTTCTTTCTACCATGCTGCTCTGTTTACAACTCGCTTGCAGCGACCGACGTAACGCTCTTGCGCGTGCTCAGCTGCCTAGGCAAGTTCTTGTTATGAAGGATGGGTACTGAAACGAGGCACCGTTTCAAATGACGTGAATCAGTGCTCAGTCGGCACTGCGGAATTCGGTCGGTACCTTAAAAAGTACCAAATTCTGTACCCATCGCCATCCTTCACACAGTTTGAACAGCAGTAGCTCAGGAGGTAGAGTGGGTTGTCCAGTAATCGGAAGGTTGTGGGTTTGATCCCGGCTCCGACGTGCTGCTGTTGTATCCTCGGGCAACACTCTTAACCCGCCTTACCTGTTGGTGGTGGCCAGAGGTAATGGTGGTGCTGGTGTATGGCAGACCTCTCCTCTGTCAGTGTGAGCAGCTGTGGCTACATTGTAGCTCATCCCCACCAACGTGTGATTAGGTTTGTGAATGGTGAACGAAGTGTTGTGAAGGGTTGTAGAACCCTAAGAAGGTGCTATACAAATACAGGCCCTTTACTCTAAGCACCACACTTTGCCTGCACCTGTCGGACTCAAGCATGTTGGTTTGCTGTTAAATATCTCATGAATCCCTGGAAAAAGTCACTAAAACTTCTACAATGTAATTCTACAACTGTTTTTTTTTTTTACTTTAGGTCACTCAACCTCAAGATGGCCACCGCAGCTAATCCTAGCCTATCTTAGCAAACACAGAAAAGCTATAATTCAGTTCAGGTTGATGCCGAAGCATCGTATCCATCTGCAGGGTTCAGCACGGAGCGGAGCGGGTCATTGTGGACCGGCATTCAGAATCAGAATCAGAAGGGTTTTACTGCTACATGTGTGAGAAATCACAACATTAGGAAATTGCTGCTGTACTTGGTGCAAAAAAGAAAGATAATTAAAGCTGCAAGCAGCGTCGTTCGGCCCTCGCAGCTCCGCGCCGCTCCGGCCTGGCCGGCAGCCCAGGGCACCAGGGCATGTCCGCGGACCAGAGACGTTGACCACCCCGACACCAGAAACCGCTAACGATCACCTCGTCCTCACCTCACCCTGACTCAGCATCCCCTCTGAGCCCACCAAGTTTGGTGCATTTACGACCTCGTCTGTAGGAGTTAGTACAGTTTTAATGGTGTGTAGGGGGCGCTGTGGTGACAATATACAAATCTCACCAACCATTTGTGTCTCATTCGATAAAGGGCATGATTGTTGATTGCCATGTTCAGTCTCGTGCAGATGGGAGGCTGTTTGTGGAAGTTACGATCAAACGTAAGGTCACGGCGTCATGCCAGAATTCGCCATGGCATCAAAGCCCCTCCCTATCTGGAAAGCTATCAGATCTGAATGGTCATTACAACATCATGAAGACAGTGCATGACCTTAGTGTCATGTTGACTAAATTAGAGGGGACAAATATGGGCATTTCACCATTAAACAATAGACTTCCTGTATTCAGGGGGCGGGGCTTAGGTGATGTCACCTGTCCACAATGACGTTGTCTTGAGATGTGGTCAGTGATCACACAGACAAAGGTTGATATAGATCTGATCATGCACATTGGAGTTGTTAAGTCAAGTAATGTAATGGCGAAAGGTCAAAGTTTGAGGCTTAGCCACGCCCACACCTTGATACTTATTTAAAATCGACGGTTGAATTTTTTCCCCTTTGTCTTAAGAGCACATAGCAGATGTTTGAAGGTGATCGGTGAAAAGAGCGACGGGGCATCAAGGTCCAAACAACATGTGCGAAAACCACTAAATCAAGTACTTGGACCAAAATGGCCGACCTCCTGTGCGACTTTGCGCTTGGCTCCAGGAGACTTTTTTGTAGGTCCTGAGACACTACATTAGTGTACCAAATTTCGTGATCCTCAGTCAAAGCTTGGCTTGGGGCTGACAGTTTTAATGGTCCTAGGGGGCGCTATTTCAGAAAATAGGCCACGCCCACAAACTTCAGCTGTCCAGTTCTATTGGGGGTCAGACTCGGATCACTCACCAGACATTTTGTGGCGATGTCATGATAATTGAAGAAATGAGAGGCAAACGTATTGCCATGGCGTGATGGCGAATTTCGCCATGCTCCCAAAGCCCCGCCTTTTTTTGAAACCTGCCAGTACTGGAGACCAAGTGACCTCAACTTGTCAACTGCTATTTGCTAGAGATTGCTGGTGATTGGGTAAAAGGAGTCCAATAGGGAGCTGTGAAAAAAAGAGTGGCGTGGCGACAGGTCAAAGTTTTAGGCTTAGCCACGCCCACACCTTTATACTTATTTAAAATCCGACGGTTGAATTTTTTCCTTTCTGTCTTAAGAGTATATAGCAGAAGTTTGAAGGCGATTGGTGAAAAGGGCGATGGAGCATCACTCTCCAAACAACGTGTGCGAAAACCAGTAAATCACGTACTTGGACCAAAATGGCTGACTTCCTGTGCAACTTTGCACTTGGCTCCAAGAGACTTTTTTGTAGGTCCTGAGACACCACATTAGTGTACCAAATTTCGTACTCCTCAGTCAAAGCATGGCTTGGGGCTGACAGTTTTAATGGTCCTAGGGGGCGCTATTTCAGAAAATAGGCCACGCCCACCGGATGTTCACATCAGATTCTTTTGGGGGCCGGACTAGGATCACTCCCAAGAAGTGTCGTGGCGATATCTCTAGAAATGGCGAAATGGAAGGCAAACGTAAGGCCACGTCGGTACGCCTGACTTCGCCGCGCCGCCACAGCCCCGCCTTCTGCAGAAAACTCCCATAAAGTGACGCGAAGCACCCCCAACTTGTCTTCAGTTATCTGCTACAAGTTTGGGATGATTATTTGAAAGGGCGAATTTTTGAAAATTTCCCAGTAAAACTTGACCTTTTAAGTCCTGAGGGGGCGGGGCTTATGTGACATCATCAATCGACCATTCATTTGTCTTCGGGGGGCTATGACGATTGTCCACAGAAAGTTACTTTAACTGTAATTCTTTCATTTATGAAATTATAGCAATTAGAATTTTTTTGGCTAGTGCTCAAACTTTGAGGACTCGCCCTGCCCCTTCAGTATTTACGAAAAGTCAATTTTATTGTCTCATTTGAATCATCCATCGCTTCTGTTCGATCTCGCACTATTTTTGAGACGATGGTGCGAAAAATGACCAAACTCTTCAACCAAATATAGACCCTAGAAATGGCCAAAACGGGGTCAAAATGGCCACTTTAGTCCAAAATGGCCGACTTCCTGTTTGATATTGACCATGGGTGCAAGAGGCTTTTCTGTGCGTATTGTTGAGTTCTACAAGTGTACCAAATTTCATCATTCTACTATGAAAAAAGTTCAAAGCGGAGGGGTATTTTTCACTTTCTAGGGGGCGCTGTTGAAACATTTTTTCACCAACTTTCACGTTGCCAGTGAAATATGTAAATTTCACGCACTTTCTATATTGGGCCAGAATTTGGTGAGTTTTGGGATATGCTAAGACCCCCTAAAGGCCACCCAAAGACGCGGAAGAAAAAAAAAAAAAAAAAAAAAAAAAAAAAAGAATAAACGGAGCAGATACAATAGGCCTTCGCAGCTTCACTGCTCGGGCCTAAAAATAAGAGATGAGCAAATATAGGAAGTAAGAATATAATTAAAGCTGCAAGCAGCGTCGTTCGGCCCTCGCAGCTCCGCGCCGCTCCGGCCTGGCCGGCAGCCCGGGGCACCAGGGCATGTCTGGCAGAACAGAAACGTCAATCATCCCGTCACCGGAAACAGCAAATGGCCTCCTAGTCCGCACCTCACCCTGACTAAGCAACCCCTCTGAGCTCACCATTAAATTGAATTGTAAGGTTACGGCGTTACGCCAGAATTCGCCATGGCATCAAAGCCCCTCCCTTTCTGGAAAGCTATCAGATTTGAATGGCCATTACAGCATCATGAAGACAGTGCATGACCTAGGTGTCATGTTGACTAAATTAGAGGGGACAAATATGGGCATTTCAGCATAAAATAATAACTTCCTTTAGTCAGGGGGCGGGGCTTAGATGATGTCAGCTGTCCACATTGTCATTGTTTACAGATATGGTCAATGATCACACAGACAAAGTTCGAAAAAGATCTGATCATGCACATGGGAGTTATTAAGTCAAGTAATGGCGAAAGGTCAAAGTTTGAGGCTTAGCCACGCCCACACCTTTCAACTTTTGAAAAATCCGACGGTTGAATTTTTTCCCCTATGCCTTAAGAGTATATAGCAGAAGTTTGAAGGCGATTGGTGAAAAGGGCGACGGAGCATCACTCTCCAAACAACGTGTGCGAAAACCACTAAATCGCGTACTTGGACCAAACTGGCCGACTTCCTGTGCAATTTTGTGATTGGCTCCAAGAGACTTTTTTGTAGGTCCTGATACACTACATTAGTGTGCCAAATTTTGTGAACCTCAGTCAAAGCATGGCTTGGGGCTGACTGTTTTAATGGTCCTAGGGGGCGCTATTTCAGAAATTAGGCCACGCCCACATATTTCAGCTGTCTATGTCTCTTTGTGGTCAGTTTAGGATCACTCACAAGAAGTTTCGTAACGATATCACGATAAATGAAGAAATGAGAGGCAAACGTATTTCCATGGCGTGATGGCGATTTTCGCCATGCTCCCAAAGCCCTGCCTTTTTTTGAAACCTTCCAGTACTGGATACCAAGTGACCTCAAGTTGTCTACTGCTATTTGCCAGAGACTCCTGCTGATTGGGTAAAAGGAGTCCAGTAGGGAGCTGTGAAAAAAAGAGTGGTGCGGCGACAGGTCAAAGTTTGAGGCTTAGCCACGCCCACACCTTTCAACTTTTGAAAAATCCGACGGTTGAATTTTTTCCTCTATGTCTTAAGAGCAGATGGCAGAAGTTTGAAGGAGATTGGTGAAAATGGCGACGGAGCATCACTCTCCAAACAACGTGTGCAAAAACCACTAAATTGCGTACTTGGACCAAAATGGCCGACTTCCTGTGCAACTTTGCACTTGGCTCCAAGAGACTTTTTTGTAGGTCCTGAGACACCACATTAGTGTACCAAATTTCGTACTCCTCAGTCAAAGCATGGCTTGGGGCTGACAGTTTTAATGGTCCTAGGGGGCGCTATTTCAGAAAATAGGCCACGCCCACCGGATGTTCACATCAGATCTTTTGAGGGGCCGGACTAGGATCACTCACAACAAGTTTCGTGACGATATCTTTAGAAATGACGAAATGGAAGGCAAACGTAAGGCCACGGCGGTACGCCTGACTTCGCCGCGCCGCCACAGCCCCGCCTTCTGCCGAAAACTCCCATAAAGTGACGCCAAGCAACCTCCACTTGTCTTGAGTTACCAGCTACAAGTTTATGGTGATTAAGTGAAATGGGGCAATTTGGGACCTTTCACAGTAAAACTTGACCTTTTTGGTCCTGAGGGGGCGGGGCTAGTGTGATGTCATCATCCGACCATTCAAATTACTTTGTGGCAGGATGACGAATGACCACAGAAAGTTTGGTAATTCTATTCCTTTCAGTTATTAAGTTATAGCAATTTAAAATTTTTTGGCGAGTAGTCAAACTTCGAGGCCTGGCCCCGCCCCTTCAACATATACGAAAAGTCAGAATCCTTGTCTCATTTTGTTCGCCCATCCCTTCTGAGCAATTTTACACAATTTTTGAGACGATCGTGCGAAAAATGATCGAGCAATCCAATCAGAAACGGACCCTAAAAACGGCAAAAACGGCAAAAAATCGCCATTTCAACCCAAAATGGCCGACTTCCTGTTTCATATTGACCATGCTTGCAAGAGACTTTTCTGTGCGGACTGTTGAGTACTACAAGTGTACCAAATTTCATAACTGTACGATAAACTAAGCTTTATGGGGAGGTTTTTTTTTCACTTTGTAGGGGGCGCTGTTCAGCCATTTTCTTTGCGATTTTTTTGGGACCTTTAAAATATCAAATTTTTCACCAGGCCTGACAAGTTTGCAAAATATTGTGAGTTTTGGGGTATGTTAAGGTCCCCATAAAGCCGTTCAAAGCGGGCTAAGAATAATAAAGAAAGAAAGAATAATTAAAGCTGCAAGCAGCGTCGTTCGGCCCTCGCAGCGAAGCTGCTCGCCCTCCTTCCGCACCCCCTCCGCTCCATCCCCGACGCTCTCCAAACCCAGCTCCGCGCTTGTCCATCCTGGCCGGCAGCCGGGGGCACCAGGGCACGTCTGGCCGAACAGAAAGTCAACCACCCCGACACCAGAAACCGTGAACGGCCTCCTCGTCCACACCTCACCCTGATTCAGCATCCCCTCTGAGCCCAGCATTACACGTCTCACCACTAGGAGATACTCTATCTTTACCACACTGGTGATGTGATGTTCAGTCTCTGGCAAATCGGAGGCTGTTTGTGGAAGTTACAGTCAAACGTAAGGTCACAGCGTCACGCCAGAAATCGCCATGGCATCAAAGCTCCTCCCTTTCTGAAAAGCTATCAGATCTGAATAGTCATTACAACATCATGAAGACAGTGCATGACCTTAGTGTCATGTTGACTAAATTAGAGGGGACAAATATGGGCATTTCACCATAAAACAGAAGACTTCCTGTAGTCAGGGGGCGGGGCTTAGGTGATGCCAGCTGTCCACATTGTCACTGTCTTCAGATGTGGTCAGTGATCACACGGACAAAGTTTGAAATTGATCTGATCATGCACAAGGGAGTTATTGAGTCAAGTAACGTAATGGCGACTGGTCAGAGTTTGAGGCTTAGCCACGCCCACACCTTTATACTTATTTAAAATCCGACGGTTGAATCTTTTCCTCTATGTCTTAAGAGTATATAGCAAGAGTTTGAAGGTGATCGGTGGAAAGGGCGACGAGACATCATTCTCCTAATAACGTGTGCGAAAACCACTAAATCGAGTACTTGGACCAAAATGGCCGACCTCCTGTGCGACATTGCGCTTGGCTCCAAGAGACTTTTTTGTAGGTCCTGAGACACTACATTAGAGTGCCAAATTTCGTGATCCTCAGTCAAAGCACGGCTTGGGGCTGACAGTTTTAATGGTCCTAGGGGGCGCTATTTCAGAAAATAGGCCACGCCCACAAACTTCAGCTGTCCAATTCTATTAGGGGTCAGAGTAGGATCACTCATCAGAAATTGTGTGGCGATGTCACAATGATTGAAGAAATGAGAGACAAACGTATTTCCATGGCGTGATGGCGAATTTCGCCATGCTCCCAAAGCCCCGCCTTTATTCAAAACCTGCCAGTACTATAGACCAAGTGACCTCAACTTGTCTGCTGCTATTTGCCAGTGATTGCTGGTGATTGGTTAAAAGGAGTCCAATAGGGAGCTGTGAAAAAAAGAGTGGCGTGGCGACAGGTCAAAGTTTGAGGCTTAGCCACGCCCACACCTTTATACTTATTTAAAATCCGTAGGTTGAATTTTTTCCCCTTTGTCTTAAGAGTCTATAGCAGAAGTTTGAAGGTGATTGGTGAAAAGGGCAATGGTGTAACACTCTCCAAACAACGTGTGCGAAAACCACTAAATCGACTACTTGGACCAAAATGGCTGACTTCCTGTGCGACTTTGCACTTGGCTCCAAGAGACTTTTTTGTAGGACCGGAGACACCACATTAGTGTACCAGATTTCGTACTCCTCAGTCAAAGCATGGCTAGGGGCTGACAGTTTTAATGGTCCTAGAGGGCGCCATTTCAGAAAATAGGCCACGCCCATAAACTACAGCTGTCCAAATCTATTGGGGGTCAGACTAGGAACACTCACCAGACATTTTGTGGTGATGGCACGATAATTGAAGAAATGAGAGGCAAACGTATTGCCATGGCGTGATGGTGAATTTTGCCATGCTCCCAAAGCCCCGCCTTTTTTCAAAACCTGCCAGTACTGGAGACTAAGTGACCTCAACTTGTCAGCTGCTATTCGCCAGAGATTGCTGGCGGTTGGGTAAAAGGAGTCCAATAGGTAGCTGTGAAAAAAAGAGTGGCGTGGTGACAGGTCAAAGTTTGAGGCTTAGCCACGCCCACACCTTTATACTTATTTAAAATCCGACGGTTGAATTTTTTCCTTTATGTCTTAAGAGTCTATAGCAGAAGTTTGAAGGCGATTGGTGAAAAGGGCGATGGAGCATCACTCTCCAAACAACGTGTGCGAAAACCACTAAATCGAGTACTTGGACCAAAATGGCCGACTTCCTGTGCGACTTTGCACTTGGCTCCAAGAGACTTTTTTGTAGGTCCTGAGACACCACATTAGTGTGCCAAATTTCATAATGCTCAGTCAAAGCATGACTTGGGGCTGACAGTTTTAATGGTCCTAGGGGGCGCTATTTCAGAAAATAGGCCACGCCCACCGGATGTTCACATCACATTTTGTGGGGGGCTGAACTAGGATCACTCCCAAGAGTTTTTGTGGCGATATCTCTAGAAATGACGAAATGGGAGGCAAACGTAAGGCCTAAGCGGTATGCCTGACTTCGCCGCGCCGCCACAGCCCCGCCTTCTGGAGAAAACTCCCATAAAGTGACGCCAAGCAACCCCAACTTGTCTTCAGTTACCCGCTACAAATTTGGGGTGATTATTGGAAAGGGCAAATTTTGGAAAATTTCCCAGTAAATCTTGACCTTTTAAGTCCTGAGGGGGCGGGGCTTATGTGACATCATCAATCGACCATTCATTTGTCTTCGGAGGGCGACGACGATTGTCCTTAGAACATTTCTTTAACTGTAATTCTTTCATTTATGAATCTATAGCAATTTGAATTTTTTTGGCGAGTGCTCGAACTTTGAGGCCTGGTTCCGCCCCTTCAGTATTTACGAAAAGTCAATTTTATTGTCTCATTTTAATCGTCCATCGCTTCTGTTCGATCGCACACTATTTTTGAGACGATCGTGCGAAAAATGACCAAACTGTTAAACCAAATATAGACCCTAGAAATGGCCAAAACGGGGTCAAAATGGCCACTTTAGTCCAAAATGGCCGACTTCCTGTTTGATATTGACCATGGGTGCAAGAGGCTTTTCTGTGCGTATTGTTGAGTTCTACAAGTGTACCAAATTTCATCACTCTACTATGAAAAAAGGTCAAAGCGGAGGGGTATTTTTAATTTTCCAGGGGGCGCTGTTGACACATTTTTTTACCAACTTTCACGTTGCCAGTGAAATACGTAAATTTCACGCACTTTCTATATTGGGCCAGAATTTGGTGACTTTTTGGATATGCTAAGACCCCCTAAAGGCCATCCAAAGACGCGGAAGAAAAAAAAAGAAAGAAAGAAAAAAAAAAAAAATAATAAACGGAGCAGATACAATAGGCCTTCGCAGCTTCACTGCTCGGGCCTAATAATCATGTGGATCAGTCTTGCTATTGCAGTTTGGTCTCTCATGTTTATGTTTATGTGCTTAGCAGACGCTTTAACCCAAAGCGACTTACAATTATTTTTTAACCTATAGGGCATGTTGTGATCTGTGGGGGAAACTGGAGTACCCGGAGAAAACCCACGCATGCATGGGGAGAACACGCATCTCCACGCAGAAAGGCGAGTTTTGAACCTGCAACCTTCGTGCTGCGAGGCAACAGTGCTAACCACTGCGCCACCATGCAGCCCATGCCTCATGCCTCATGTTGGCAGGCAGGGATAAATAAAGAGTCATGCGTGGTTTTAGAAATAAGCTGTGCGATTATTTAGTATTTTTGTGCTACAATAAATGGTCTGCAGAGCTAGACATAAACAAAATGCTTACCACAGACTCCACAAGTGACTCCAGAGTGCGGTTGCTGAGTCCAGAGGCTTGCCTCACTCCCTCGGTTTGCCGGTCTGTGGCTATAAAAAGCATCCAGCACATGGTGACATCTACGTGTATTTCTCCCATTTCCAATCCCAAAAACAAAATCCACTCCAGCTGTTTCTGTGGAAGGCTGTTGTTGGTTTAGCGTCCAGGACACAGCAGAGACCATGTCGACTAGAAGCTAACCATAAGCATTAGCAACTCCACAGCATGGCAGAACTTCTTCAGGTTTGTGTTATTTATGGAGATAAAACATGAACGTTAAAGAGCAAACTGAGTCAATAGTAGAGTTGCTTTGCTGCTAGCCAATCAGACGTCTAAATATCAGGAAACAAGAAACCAAATCCTGTCGTGTTCTGCCCATCTCATCTCTGGCTCTCTTCTTGTTCCTGAAACAGGAGCGCCAGAGTTTTTTCTTCACAGAGATCGACTCTCAAAGCTTTCATTTATTCTAGAAAATACTGCAAATGTGTTGGAAAACAAGTGAAGTTGACTGTTCACCATAACAACCATACTAGGGATGGGTACTGTACCGAATTCGGTACTTTTTAAGATACCGACCGAATTCCATAGTACCGACTGAGCAACGATTCACGTCATTTCAAACGGTGCCTTGTTTCGGTACCCGTCCATTATAACAAGAACTTGCCAAGACAGCTGTGCATGCGCAAGAGCGTTATGTCGTTGGTCGCTGTGAGCTTGTTGTAAACAGAGCAGCATGGTAGAAAGAACGCACGCTAAAGCTTGGGTCCACTTCACTAAATGTGATGGGTAACTGGGTGATGATGAAACCAGCGACAACGATCTAAGTGAGACATCCTCATCGTAATCTGCTCTGGTAGGTAAATAAAATGTTTAAGATAACGTTAGCTTGATATGTTAGCTTTCGTTTCGCTAATGGTGCGTTCGCTTTCTCCTCGGAACTCCGATTTTCTGACTAGAAGAACATGAACGCGCTCTAAAGTTTGGCTTCACTTTATTAAATGTGACGGGTGATTGGGTGAAGATGAAACCAGTGACAACGATCTAAATGTGAGGCATCATCATTTTAATCTGCTCCAGCAGCTAAATAAACTGTTTAAGATAACGTTAGCTTGATTCAATTCAATTCAATTTTATTTATATAGCGCCAAATCACGACAAGAGTCGTCTCAAGGCACTTCACATAATAAAAAGATATGCTAGCTTCCATTGCCACCATTGTTATCAGCTAATGGTGCGTTCGCTTTCTCCTCGGAAATTCTAACTTCCCAGTAGGAAAAATCAAATGAAAAAAGACGGCAAAAGGAATGAAGATACACAGTAAATTTAGTTCACAGTAAAGATGTTTGCTTCAGTTTAATTATCAGCTTATAAAACTACAAGGACGATGTTAAAATACAAACAGTTGTATGTTATTTATCGTGATATTTATCAAATATGGTTATGTATTGAGAAAAATATATATTTAATTATAAACGAGAATTAAAATAATGAACTCTCAAAAGTATCGAAAATTGGTACCGTTAAGTACCGGTATCGATTCCTAGGAACCGGGAATTAGTACCGAATCGATTCAAATGTCAAAGGTACCCATCCCTAACCATAACTTCACAATTCTCCACGTAAGTTAAACTTAGTTTGAAACTGGCATGAAAGACACACATTTCCTTGAAGAGTGTTTGTTTAGAATGATATGAAAGTAGCTAAAATGCTATCACATCCTGTGTTTTCAGTTTGCCTGAATTCCTTTCAACTGTCTGTGTTCTTTAAAGTAAAATGTTTTATTCATTCCATTTCACATCAGTGAAGACATTTATCATTTCAATAGCACACATAATTCAGCTGATGCACATAACTGATCTTGTAGGGCCAACCTGCAAGCTACAGATGGTCAAAAGCAGCAGACTGTGCTGTTTTTTTTATTTAATTTATTTAAGCATGCCAAGTCACCCACTAAACATGCATTATGCAAATGGCTACAGCGTTGATAAGTGATAGAGAAAAAGCCTACACTACTGATATTTTAGTGTATTTTTTGTTGTTGTTGAGGAAATAACTCTTCTTGATGTGCACGTTTTACATCAACAGAGAATTTACGTGAAGGAAAAAAAGAAACCCTACAAAGCAAAATGGCTCCTTTTTAAGATCTAACGAAGTTCTGAGTTGAAGAAATAGACACCACTTCCAGTCCTCACTCATCAGTCTGTCAGATTATACAACATTGCAAATGGTCTTCTCATTAGGATATATTGTACGAACGCGAAACTCGCACATCCCTCAACTATTTATGCGATGCTGTGCCAAGCAGCTCTGGTGGCCAAGGAAATAAAACCGATGGTTCTCAGAGAGCACACCGCTGCTACAGATCAAGTGTCCTGACATAGCGCTGCAATACGCGTAAATACTGTCAGTTTTTCTGCAGAATAATACAGTCGCTGCATTAATTCTGCAAGTGTTTACCGGTAGTTACCATTCTGTGCTTGGTTTGTTCCCATGTTGCTGGGAATCCCAGGATGCTTTGCAAGTTAACTGTTTCACATAGAAAACTAATAGGAAGGAGGTTTGTGTCATCCCCCCCCCCCCCCCCCCCCACACCGGGCTGACATTGGCTATTTTTTTGTCGCTGTTGCTCTCACGAGTTAGAATATCATCAAGTCAGCGCCATTAACTGCAATCTCACATTTTCTTTTATTTGTTCATTTTCCAGCCTGTAAATATTTTACTTAATGGAGAAAAAAACAGAGTCTGGAACCTGCACGCCATTGCAATTTGGATTTCTCAGACCTAAAATCAGACACTTTTTATACCCCCCCCCCCCCCCCCCCAATCCATATCTTTCAGTGATTGTCAACAGGCAGAAATAATGTGCTGAGAGACTAAAGAGCTGGATGAGCGACAGAGAAGGGAAACAGAGGCTGGGAGGAAGCTAAATAATGCATTCATTTATAGTCATTAGCATTCAAACAATCAGTCAGCTACTCTCTCTGGCTCAAAGCCTTTGTCACATTCCTACCTGGACTCTCGCCACAAACACACAGCAGCACAATGCTTTCTTTGCTTTCTGTCCTCGGTATTATTTTGAGGGCGGCGGCACTTAAATGCCACTCAGAAGAAGGAAAGGAGAGGAGAAGGGATGGAGACGTGCGCGTAAAGGGGTGGGAGATGGTGGTGACAGAACCTGAGGGAACAAACATCACCACCTGTCTGGCTCTCTGACAGCACAGAGAAGACAGGTGGAGAAAGGAAGAGGACGAGCACAGCACTCTGCGTGTGTTGCCTTTGTTTAGGTGTGTGTGTGGAGCTAAAGCATCATTCCTGCTGAGAGACTGGCATCTGTCTGTCTATGCTTGATCCAGACTATACCATGCAGCAGCTGTCTGAGTGGCATGCCATAGACGCTGTACCTGGCCAGTTTTCTCTCCGTAGACGTGGAATACCGACATGCATCTGTCTGTCCGTCTGTTCTCCTCATGCTATCTGTCAGTCTGCCTGCCTCTCCTTGTGTCCATCTTCAAAGCAGAGCCCCTTGTTCGTACTGCAACGAGCACACTTTGCATCTGCTTTTCTATCAAGCTCCCCCAGCTTCCTTATCTCTCTTTTCCTGCACACACACAGTGCGAATGCCAGAATTTTCCATCCTTTTGTTCCCTGGGGAACTTGTATCCTAAATGATAACTGGAAGATATGCTGGGATCAAAGCTCTGCGGTTGCCACAGGGAGCACCCCCCCCCCCCCCCCCCCCAGCCTCTTTGCTCATATGGCCTTCAAAACATTCACATGCTGGTTGTGTGCACGCACATCACCCATACCACACACGTACTTTCACTGGAAAAACAAAGTGCGTGGGAGCTGTCATAAAACTGAGAGAACTGAGGATAAATCAGGGCAGGGCCGTTTCTGGCACTGTGGGGGTCCTATGCAGGATAATGTTCTGGGCCCCCCTGTTTTGACAACCTGCAGTTGATGATCTATAAACTCACCATGAATTGTCACAAATTGCGAGCAAAACATGGTACAGTATTAAAATTAAATACTCACTCAAGAAATCTAACTAACTAATACAAACTAGAAAGCAGTCAGAGTGCAGACCTCCACCCTGGGAGGGGTGTTCACATCACACATACCATAATAAAGGGGCTAAGTGCATGTGAACAAAAACTACTACGATTGATTAAAGATTCCTGTATAAAGACAGTGGTCAAGATCACAATTTTTCTGACGGTCTGAGATTTAATTATTTTAAGTATAACTCTGGTTTTATTGGGCTATTATCATTTGAAGCTGGTGTGTGGTTTATAATTGGGATTTTAAACCAAAACTGTATAACTGTAATAAAGAAAAAACGTTTGATTTTTCTTCAGAACTTTCTGAATAGAAATTATAAATGTACACGAACAAAAAATCTGAAATAGCAGAAATCAAGCATAACATGTATTACAACCTTGTCATGATTTATTTATATGTCAGGGCTTCCCCCAGTGCTTTATAAGCCTGGCGGCCCGCCAGACTTTGCTTAGCCACCCGCCAGGCTAAGCGTCATGCCCCGCCCCCTCACCGACCCTACCGTGTCCGTTGACACGAACGGCGCAACGAAACTAGAGCCCTACATCAGCTGATACTGGTGAGAAACAGCAGCGGAACGTGTGCAACCCCTCCACCCCCACCCCCGCTCTCACGGAGGAGCGCTGCGGGACGGAGCGGGCAACCCTCCACATGTTCATGTGTTTTTAGCTGTTGTGGTATTCTGCAGAACAGTTCTTGTCCTGCTGCTGACTAAACTTTTTCTTGCACTCTTTGCACATCAAGGGTGTGTTTTTTATTTTTTTATGCACAGAGTGTACTTGTTTCACCCCTGACTTGCCCTCTGTGCTTTGTCCATTCCTTCTCCACTGGTCCAGGGGACAGGGATGTGACCTTGAGTGGAGGTCAATGGAGGGTTTTCATCCTGTGCACACTGCTGCTCCTGAAATTGTTTGATGTTTCATGGCCTCCTTCTGCTACTTGTTGCTGATTTGTTTGCAGTGTTGGGCAAGTTACTTCAAAACTTTATTTATTACTTTTTACCCTCATTTTAAAGTAATTCATTACATTACAATATTACTGATTTTAAAATTTAAGGCATCACACTACTTTTGCATTACTTTAAGTTACTTTCACCAAAACAACTTCAATATGAATCTGGTAACCTGACACTCAGCGAGCTCATGACATATATGTGGAAAGTGATGTGGTGTCTGAGCTAGGATTGCTGTTAAAAACAGTCAGATATAATAACAGTGCTTTAAAATGATTGTTTATTAAATAAAAGCAACAACAATCTGTACTCTCAGCGCGCTGCCATCTTATATTAACTGAGCAAGGAGTGAGGTGGTGGGGGCTCCAAGCCTATATTTGTCTTGGTCCCCAAATGCCTTGATACGGCCCTGGATGTGGGACTGACTTCTGGGGTGATCTGATTCTATCACATGTATAAATATTAAATGCTTATATATTATTGCTTTTCACTGGTAAAAATGTGTATTGGGGATAAATCTACCTACTTTGTTTTCTTGATTTTATTTGAATAATTTCCGGCCCTTTCTCTCTCCAACCTTCCTGCATGCTGCATGTTTTCTCCGTCTTCCGGAAAAACTGTTTCCTAGATTTCCTACTTTCTAACTAATCAGCCAAAGGGATCTACCGAATGCAAAAAAGGAAAAAAAGAAGAAAAAAAGAAGAAGCTTAATGTGCGCTGCGCTCCAGCAGCAATGAGTTGAAATTGTCACACCCTGTCCTGTCTCCCCGTTTTGGTTCAGCCTTGTGTCTCGTTAATTGCTCCCACCTGCCTCTCGTTTCCCAATCACCTTAGCTCCCTGCCCTCGTGTATTTAAGCCCCTTCTGTTCTGTGTCTTGTGTCGGTCCATTGTTTCATTGTCCAGCGTGTCTCATATTAAAGTTAGTGTAAGAAATCCTACCTGTCTGCCTGTTTCCTCCCCGGTCTGGATCCTCGCCTCACCTCGGCTTCATTCACCGGCACGCGTGACAGAAATCACTGCGGCACAGATTATGAACTCAGCTAAAATGTACATGAAGAACCAGTGAATATGGGCTGATATAAACGATCGCAAACAAACTACTTTGTTTTGGTGGAGCGATTTTGTGAATATAACAGCGGCCGTGCGCAGGACGCAGCTGGAGTATTTGAGCCATTACCGCTGCGTCCTCTCTGCTCATAGAATGCCCGCAAAGCTGAGTCCATAAATGACGTAATATACTGTATGCAGATACTGGATCTTTTTTCAGGCGTCCTGTAATTTGAATTTTTAGGAAACCCACATCTTGATTCTGGGTTTAAAATGCATTGTAATTACCGCGTTACTGACAATTGTACCGAGTAAATATTACCATTTTCTTTCCCTGTAATGCCTTACATTACCACATTACAGCAAAAAGCAATGCATTACAGTAATTAATTACATTTGTACCGCATTACTCCCAACACTGTTTGTTTGTGGAGCTGGTGGCCAGGGGTTCTTCTGGGGATAAATCTGGGTGTCGTGGGCCAACGGTACCTGGGTCTGACTTTGTTGTCCAGGAGTCCAGAAGATGTGGAGCATCTCCAGCAGCATCCTGTCTCTGACATTGCTTGTTGCTGGTGATGGTGGATGGCTCTTCATCAGAAGAATCTCTAAAATTATAAATACATCAGATTTTATAAAACATACTCAAGTGGTAAATACTAGAAAATGAAAACTGTAAAAAAATAATAATACAGAACTAAAGCTAGAAATATATTTGAACTGTAGATAAACTTACTGCAGCTGTGATGGCAAATCATCTTCATCCACACCTGAATCCTCACCACATATTTGTTTTCCTGGAAGTAGCGGTAATAGTATATAATAGTATATAATAGTATATAATAGCATAGTAACAGTGCTAGCAGAAATACCAGATAATAGAAACTGGAACGTGTTTAGTGGAAAATATTTAGTGCAGAGATACTTACTGCATTTGGGATGGAAAAACAATGTGGACACATCTTGCTCCTCATCAACAACTTTTGAGGGAAGTTTTTTTCTTTCTAGAAGGTTTCCTGGTTTATGGTTTATGTACAAAATTAATTCTAACGTATAAAATAATGGTGGTGTACAGGGTGAAAAGGAATGGTGAGAGTACAGTCCCTTGTGGTGTTCCAACGTTACTGATTGCCTGGTTTGATGTGCAGTTATTCAGCCTCACAAACTGTGGTCTGTTTGTCAGGTAGTCTTTAATCCAGTCGATAGTTGAGGCCCCACCTGTGTCTTCTGGAGTTTCTGGCAAAGTACATCAGGCTGGATTGTGTTAAATGCACTGGAGAAATCAAAGAACATGACCCTCACAGTGCTGCCTGCTTTGTCCAGATGACAGTGGGTTGGTTGAAGCAGCTGGATGATGGCATCTTCAACTCCAACTCCATGGCGATAAGCAAACTGCAGCGGGTCCTGATATGTTCTAGTTTGCTTATTCAGGTGGACCAACAGGAGTCTCTCCAGGACCTTCATGATGTGGGATGTCAAGGCAACCGGTCTGTAGTCATCATTGACTGATGGGCGAGCTTTCTTTGGAACTGGAACAAGGCAGGATGTCTTCCACAGGACTGGAACCTTCTCCTGGGCCAGGCTGATGTTGAAGAGGTCCTGCAGAATCCCACAGAGCTGCTCTGCACAGACCTTCAGTACCCTGGGGCTGACACCATCTGGACCTGCAGCCTTGTTCCTGTTCAGTCTCTCCAGCTGTCTCTTCACCTGACTTCTAGAGACAGATAGGTGGGAGGGGGAGGTAAATGGGGCAGCAGCATCTCCTGACTTGGTTGAAGACAGATTTATAGAACCAGAAGAGTCCATGACTGCATTAGAAGACAAAAGAGCTGGCGTGTGACAGGAACATGCTGGATCAGAGGAGGATGGGATGTCTGATTAGCTGGGGACAGGCGAGGAGGTTGCTGGGTTTGTTCCTGAACTGAACCTATTGAATAACTTGTTCAGTTCATTGGCTGTGTCCAGGCTGCCATCTGTGCAATCCTTCCTCTGCTTGAAGCCTGTGATCTTCTTCATCCCTGACCAGACATCTCTGATATTGTTCCTCTGTAGTTTGTTCTCCAGCTTCTTCCTGCATGCCTCCTTGCTGTCTCTGATCTTGATCTTCAGTTGTTTCTGTATACTCCTCAATAATTCCCTGTCTCCCTCCTTGAAGGCTCTTTTTTTCTATTTAATCAATTTCTCTCTGGGATTAATAAAGTATTTTTGAATTGAATTGAAATGAATTGATCAGATTCTTCAGTTCACTGGTGATCCAGGGATTATTAGCGAAGCATCTCACTGTTCTGGTGGGTATGATATTGTCCACATAGAAGTTTATATAGTCAGTGACACATCCAGTCATGGCATTGATGTCCTCTTCATATCCTTGGCAGACAGTCATCCAATCTGTGGTCTCAAAACAACTCTGCAGGGCTTCTTCAGCATCCTGTGACCATTTTCTCACAGTTCTTCTTATCACAGGTTGCCTCTGAACAAGTGGTTTGTATTCTGAGCAGATCTGATTGTCCCAGAGGAGGTCTTGTTTTGGACATGTAAGCATTCTTTACATTTGCATAACACAAATCCAATGTCTTGTTTTCTGTGGTGGAACAGCTGACAAACTGTTGAAATGTTGGAAGTGTAGCAGAGAGCGAGGCATGATTAAAATCACCAGATATAGCCACAAATGCATCGGGGTGCTGGGTTTGTAGCTTAGCGACAACGGAACTGATGGCATCACATGCATTTTCAGCAATGGCTGAAGGTGGAATATAAATGGTTGCCGAGACAACACCGGTGAACTCTCTTGGCAAATAATATGGGCGATAACTTACTTCCAAGAGTTCAACATCTGGGCTGCAGAGATGACATTTCACTGAAACATGACCTGGATGGCACCATCTGTAGTTGACAAGCACTGCTACTCCACCTCCTTTTCTTTTCCCGCTCACCTCCTTTTCTTTTCCCGCTCCTCTTCAGGTCTCTGTCTGCTCGTACAGTCAGGAATCCTAGCAGAGACATGCTGGAATCGGGGATATGGTCCTGCAGCCACGTCTCACTGAAACACATAACACTACACTACCGATCTCTGGCTGAGTCCTTGAAAGGGTTTGGAGTTCATCCATCTTGTTGGCCAATGATCTCACATTGCCCATTATGATCGATGGAAGAGATGGTTTGAATTTCCTCTTTCTCTGTCTCCGTTTTGCTCCCGTTCTGCACCCACGCTTCTTGCGTTTTAGCCCATTTGGGATTTGTGGCTTCAGTTGAGGTATTATTTCAGCCTTCCTAATGTTAACGAGCAAGTCACCCCCAAATTAACTTTTTTTCTGATAAACTATATAAATGCACGTCTAATCGTGCTGCAGACACGTGTAGTCAATAGATTGCACTTTAGTGCATTTTAGTTACATTTTTAATTTTCTGCCTAAAACTGTCAGTGTTGTGCCGTTGTCAGGTAAAAACTCTGCACTGCATTTGAATTTAAATCTGCCATAGCTATTGGCTAAGAGGTACTCTAGAATGTTAGCTGGTACCATGTGATGTCACAATGTTGTTGTGAGCCTGTGTATGTGTGTATTTGTTAGTGGCTCCGCCCTCTCGGTCTGCTAGGCAACAGCATTTGTTGCATTTTTCAAACAGGATGTGGTAGTGGAGTAATACTCTGGTAGGGGTTGACTTGCTCTTTAAAGAGCAAGTCACCCCCAAATAAACTTTTTTTTTTTGCTGATAAACTAAATGAGTGTCTAATCGTGCTGCAGACACGTGTCGTCAATAATTTGGCACTTCAGTGCATCTTAGTTAAAATTTAAATATTCTGCCTAAAACTGGCAGTGTTGTGCCGTTGTCAGGTAAAAACTCTGCACTGTATTTTAATTTAAATCTGCCACCGCTATTGGCTAAGAAGTATGCTATGATGTAAACTGGTACATTATGATGTCACAATGCTGTCGTGAGCCTGAGTGTGTGTGTATTTGTTAGCGGCTCCGCCCTCTCGGTCTGCCAGGCAACAGCATGTGTTGCATTTTTCAAACATGAAGTGGGAGTGGAGTTAGACTCTGGTAGGGGTTGACTTGCTCTTTAATCAGCTGCTCCCGATTGTAAACCAGCTTGTTGCCATGGTTACAAATAATAACAAATGCTCAAAAAGTGAAAAAAGTGAAAAAATAGCAGTAAAAATCCTCCAAGCTTCACAGCACCAGAAACAGAAAAGTAAAATGTAAAAAAAAAACCCCAAAAAAATACGTTCCTCCCGATAAACCAGAAGAAAAAATGTCCAAGAAAAGGCAAAACTTACATATATTCAACAGAGCTACTCCAACATGCAGCCACACAAAGCAGCGCAGTTCTGGAATATGACTGCTGCAGATCCTTTAAAATACAGAGTTATGTGCATCATTCTATGAAGAAACAAAATTTCATTTATCCCGTTATTTTGGGATTATTGTCAAAACTTTTCAAAAAATATTTGTATACAACAGTTTTTTTTGGGCAAAATGATATTTTAAATTTATTTGGACGTAAACTGAAAGCCAAAGCAGAAAGATTTGTCTCGACTTGGAAGCTGACATGAATTACGTCCGAATGTGTGATGCTCAGAGGAGACAGAACCCCGCAGCATTTTGTGTTACGGGTTGTGTTTTTAGTTCTGGGAACAACATATCCAGTCTGGTTGTGAAGCTCGACCAGCTGGAGGAGCCTGCCAAACATGTGTGGTGAAACTGGCTTTGCAGGCTGCAGAGCATCCAGGCAGAAGTGAACCTCGGCCTGAGGATGGGAAAAATGGAGCACACACACACACACATGCAAACACACACAGCATGTGTAATGACTGAGGGCACACATGTGTGTGTGTGTGTGTGTGTGTGTGTGTGTGTGTGTGTGTGTGTGTGTGTGTGTGTGTGTGTGTGTGTGTGTGTGTGTGTGTGTGTGTGTGTGTGTGTGTGTGTGTGTGTGTGTGTGTGTGTGTGTGTGTGTGTGTGAGTGAGAGAGAAGAGGACAAGGTGCTATCTGTTCTTAAGTGATAAGGAGGTAGGTGATGGTCCTTTGAAACAAGAGCGTGACGACGACACAGATCGTCTGATTGTCATCAGTATAATAATGTTATCATTAGGCCGAGAGCTGGCGAGGATAATAATATGGAACAAGTAAAAGTACAGGCTGATAATAAAAAGTTGGAGTATTTTAAAGGCTTACTAACACTTATTTACATCAAAATAATGTTAGTTTGTCTAATTTCTCAAAGCTCTTCTCTGTTTACTCGACCAGAGTTTGGTTTTGCTGCTGAGAAGGATATATATCCAAAACTTCGTGGTTTTATGGTGCTTCTTTATACGCTTGTCAGCAAATAATGGCTAAACGTGATGTTTGTGAATCCAAACCACATTTGGATGAGGTTTTATTCCGATCAGATGTCCACTCCTTCCATCCATTTTGGATGCTCATCCCCCCCCATGACCAACTCCTGGGTTACCACAGCAACACAAGCAAAGGGTCTGGTGATGTCTGAGATCTGTTCTCCTGCACCTAACCAAATCCACGGGCCATCCCAGCCACGGGATTAGCTATCACTCAGAACAAATCTCTTGTAGTAACAAGTATAGTGAAGTCATGACTGCATAAAATTTCTGATATCTTCAAAAATGGTCTCTGATACGCTTTGGTAATAAAATACCTGACAGATAAAGCTTCACTGTGTAACAGAACTCTGCCCCATCTTCTAAGATTGATAATCTAGATTTAATCTGCGACACAAATCACGTTAAAAGCCTTGGAAGATAATTATTATGTGAGACAGAATACACATGTCTAGCTTAGATCAGTAGAAAACAATTTTACTGACAAATAACTTTATTATTTAACTTGTCCGATTCTCGCCATCAGAATGTTGGATCTGTGTCATACCAGACTGACCCAGCCTGTTCACTGACCACATAAGCGATGTTTAATGTAATAGACACGTTTCCCACCGAGAGCGTTTCACACATAAAATGGCAGCAAAAGTGTTCCATGCAGGTTGTCCCGCGAGGTGATGAAATCACCAGAGAATTGCAAGCTCATGCGTGATTTCGATAGTTCGCACCATAACAAGCAAGGAGAAAGATGGCAGCATGTTTCTAAAAATGTCTGGTTTCTTTTTTGTTCTGTTTACCTCCGTTATGGAGGTTTCACAAGATATAATGTATTGTTTTTACTAGTTAAGCAACTGCAAATCTGCACCTGACTTTTATTTTTGAAAGTTTGCAGGTGTTTTACACTGATTTCATGTTTGAATTCCTGTCTAGACAGATCTGAACTGCTGAGTTTGACATGTTCTGGAAGCATACAAATGTGTAAAAAATAGACTCAAAGTATAAAGGACACGTACCTACGCTTCTGGGATGCTTCCAATTGTTTATTAAAAAACTTTCATATGAACAACTTAAACTATTAGATCATTCTTTTAAGATGACAGAAATTCACTTTGAGACTACAGGTCAATTAGGACTATCCTTTATATTATTAGAACTAATCTCCTTTTCTTCAAACTGAGGCTAATCAAAGAGCTATCCAGAGCAGTTAACCCTTATATGTCCTAAGTGCATTATTTTGCACAGACAGGTGGATTTTTATGAATAATTTTGGCTACGCTACTGCAATTTATCTATTTATTGGGGAGAATGTGCATTTTTTGGGGAAATACAATAAATATAAAAAAAAATTCCCCTACTCCATTCAATGTAACACTGAAATAATTTTGTAGCAAAAGCCCTTAGTGCATTGTTTTGCGCCATTGACTCCCATGTGTGCAGTGGTACAGTGGTTAGAGCTGTTGCCTTGCAGCGAGAAGGTCCTGGTTTCGATTCCCGGCCTGGGATGTTTCTGCATGGAGTTTGCTTGTTCTCCCTGTGCATGCCTCCGGGTACTCCGGTGTTGGTACAGGATCTGCTTGGGTGCAAGATCGGCTCGGGGTCCGTCGACTGCCGATGACGTCAAAGTAGTTGATTGGCTGAACATGAACCTTACGGAAATTACGTAATCATGTTACGTTGGTCCAGACAAATTTTTCTGTTGGAAAGATGGACAACTTTTACAAAGAAATCCATCATTACCTCTTTGAAAATACACTTTTAGCATAGAGCTGCATGTATATTAGGGCTGAACAATTAACTGCATGTGCAATTAAATTGCGATGTGACAAAAGGAGATTTTCTAATCGCAAAGGCTGCAATTTGGCAGCGAGTGGTTAGCGCAATGCTAATATACGTGGAAAAACCCATAGGAATGCTAATGCTAATATCACCGATTACATTCTTACAAATTATGAATTAGAAACGTGCCAAATGATTACATTTGGAGTCTAATAGAAAGTAAAACTACCATCAATCAAATAAGTACAGACAGGTATTTTAGGAAAGCCAGAAAACTTTTAACTCCAGAGTTTTGGCTAGCAGCTATGAGCGTAACTGAACTACTCATGGACATGACGTCAAAAACTAAACACAAAATTCTTCAATAAACGGGACACACTTCTTTCCTGCAAATACAATTTCACAGGTGTTGCTAATACCTATGATCCTTCAAGGGATGTGCTCAAAGAGGAGTTCAACATTATGAATACAATATGTTTTATTTTACAAATACCATTATAAACACAAACTTACGTCTTAAGAAACATTATTTTAATAACAAAACTGCTAAAGTCTTTCCAACAGTATAGCTGTGTAGTGTATTTTGTCCGAGTGGGTTTGCCGTACTTTGACGTCATCGGCAGTCGAAGCACCCCGAGCCGATCTTGCACCCGAGCAGATCCTGTACCGACAACGGCTTCCTCCCACCGTCCAAAAACATGACTGTTAGGTTGATTGGTCCGTCTAAATTGTCCTTAGGTGTGAGTGTGCATGATTGTTTGTCCTGTGTGTCTCTGTGTTGCCCTACGGTGGACTGGCTCTCTGTCCAGGGTGTACCCTGCCTGATTGACCGTTGACTGCTGGAGATAGGCACCAGCCCCCCATATATATATATATATATATATATATATATATATATATATAAACATTTATTATTATTATTATTTTATTATTATTATTATTATTATTATTAATAAAATGTCTGAGTTCCCAGGGCAGTTGCAAACTCAATTTTGAGTTTTTAATGTTTTCCACTAGATTGCGAATTTTCCCTATGTATACTGGGGCAAAAACTAATGTTGCATTCAAATAAAAACAATTAAATGAAAATATTTTTATGCCCATATATGACACTCCAATGTGTTGAAAATTTGCTTATAAAACAAATCATCTGGACATAACACACACTAAATTTTTACATTTCTGGTTGTGATCTGACAAAAACAAACAACACAACCTGACAATAAAGGGGGAAGAAAAAGGTTAAATCTCAGGAACGAACAAATATTTTATTATATTTGTGAGGACTGAAGCCAAGGACAAAATTCATGTAAGTAAATTAGGAGTTATGAAATATTATATGAGGAGGTATTGTATCAGCATTTTTTTTGCACACTAAGGTTAAAATCGTGACTTTTTATTTTTTAGAAAACATGAACTTACACAAAAACTATAAAGTGAGCAAAAAATGTTTTCTTTCACATGTTTTCACAATTCTGGTATTGATCATAAACCCAACAATAAAGGAATTAACCTTTGATGCATAATGGTCACTACAGTGGACAGGTCCTCAAAATTGTTATTTATTTATTTTTTCTATTAAGCACCGCTGTTGAAGACTTTCTTGCATTTGAGCCCCTCCATTTGGACTTCAGTAAGTCAAGCCAACATATTTCATGCTCAGAATGCACGCTGTCCACTGAGGTGGACATGTAATAAACTATGTGTAAATTAAATGTTACAAAAAATATGTAAATATGAAATTTGTTTCATTCACACCTAAAGATGAATGAAAAAATTGTTTAAAAAATCATGGTTGAAGATTTCATAATTCATGCATCAAAGGGTTAAATCTCAGAAACACCACACTTTTATTATGTTTTGTTAGGGCTGAAGCCAAGAATGAAATGAATGTAAAAAATTGTGGACATATGAAAAGTTGTATAATATTTCTACAGGAAGTTTTGTACATGCAGAAACGTTAGAAAATTTAAAGGGTTAAAATAATTGTTAATAATCTGACCACGGAAACCCACTTCAACAGACCCAAACTGTTTCTTTAGGGTAAAAGAAAATGTCATGAATGAAGAGCATTAATCACACTGGCTCTGGTTCTCCGGCAATTACACTAAATGCTTCTGATGCAAACAAGAACAAATAGGAAACTGTAACTTCCATCTTCCAACTGAAGGGAGAAAAGCAAACAAACAAACAAACAAAAAAAAAAAAAACCCCAACTAAAACAGCCACAGGGAACTCTGAAAGCTCCAGTCATGATATGAAACACTTTTACAAGCCACGCATGGCTGATTGCATAAATGCTAAATCTCGCTGTTATAAGAAAACAAAAAATCCAATCAGAGGAGTTTTGACTTCCTGCGTCCAGTGTACAGCAAATGCAGCGTGATTTTAAATGGAAAGCTCTGAGCTGAGTCTGTGACCTAACCGTACCCCGACCTGCAAATACTGAAGGGCTCACTGAGTGAGATGTTTTCAGACCTGGGTTGGCCCTAAACAAAGTGGCAGGGTTGTGCTGCGTCTGAGTCAGTCACTTGAATCTCCTAAACAAACACTCTCAAAAACAGAAAATCAGATGATCCAACACACCACCTTTAGAAACAGACTCACGGCATAAACATGACCGACGCTGCACTAACCACCAAAATAATCACATTTTCTGAAGTAAAGTCTGAAAACCTGCAGGACTTCTCAGGAGGGCTGTACACTAAACATGAAACATTACTTACGAGTAATGCAGCTGCTCTTGGACTCAATTACCCTTTTTGCCATTAGCTAAATTGCACAAAATCAAATTACTGTCCAGTGCAAACATTGTGGAAGCTGAGTTTAAGTGTCTGTTAAGTCAAACAGCAAGTGTGCTCCAAAAGCCAGGAATCGTTCATTTCTCAGCTTTTATGTCATTTGTTCACAAATTAGCTTCATTTTTACGAGAACTCATCATTTGTTGTTATTTTTGAATTTTTTAACTGATGAAGACATGGAGTCTCAAAATGAGCTCCTGTTTAATTCTTGCTAAAATGATAATGAACACATGACATAATCTCCACATACAAAACACCAATAGACACAACTGCGTGTTTTATGGTGAAATGCTGCCTCTTAACATCTTCTGCAGCACAAAGCAACAGAGGACAGACTGATTAATGAACCGGACTCATAAGTATTTGCCATTTGCAACATAATCAGTAGGAAAGTACTGGTGCTCTCACAGAACCATCACGTTAGAGATGTTTTGCCCGGGCACACGCCACAAACACTGCATTCACTGATCACCAATTTCATCTAGAAGTGTTTGCATGTTTTATTTAGCTTCATTTTGCTAACAGCCACATAAAAAGAAGCAGAGGAAGTAAAAGCTCTACATCAAACAGCATGAATGACTTCTTCAGATTAACACGCAGAAGCTCAAAGATCTGACGGTTTGTTTGAAATCAGCTGATTGGAAAAGTTTCCCAGACGATCAACGGCAGCCATGCTTCTTGTATGGCAAGCAGCTATGTCATCTATGTGCACTTACAAACTGTATTTTTGAATTAGTCAGATTACAAGATACACTGAGATATTTGGTGAGTGTTTCACATTATAATTATTTAGTGTTCTCACAATGGGAGATGATTATTTAATGTCCAAAAGGGCCAATTTTCAGCTATATATTGACCAGCATAATAACCTTTTATCCACAGAAATAAATCCACTTTCTATGTGGCCTTCTAAATCCAGAAGGTTCTGCTCAGCGCGTGTTTACATACAGAAGACAAAACATCCAGACACATATTCTCTCCCAAGGTCCTACACTCTCTGCATGAAAGCCAGACGCCAACATTCTTCACTCTAAATAAGTGAAGACTCCATGATTTTACAACTCAAAAGTTAAATAATCATATGTGATGAATGAACAAGATGTTAGGTTTGAATCACCTGTGCTTAAATCAATGAATTTGAAAAGAATATTGTTCTTACAATGATCCATTTATATCACAAATCACTATGTTTGATTTAACAAGTTAATCATTGTTTACACTCACACACATTACTATAAGATACATATTAAGGGTAAGAATCTTGTATCTGAGGAGGGCGTGGCTTTCTGAGGGATGTTGGTAAATACTCAGAAACGTGTCAAATTCTGATTGGCCAAACTTAGCCAGAAATCATAACAAAGTAGTTTAATAAAACAAGAATTACTTCCTGATTAATTCAGTTTCTCGCTGACCCTCGAACCGGCCACTTTGGGAAAGGAATATTTTTGAAACCATCTTCTCCTTTGACCTCCTCTCAAAGCCTCTCTGCAACGCCGCGGCTGATGCCAGACAACCGGCTCTCTAAGAGCCAAGCAAACATCAACCTTTGATGCAAATAAGCATTCCAGCTTCCTGCTGTCACCTCGAGGGATCTCAGATTGGACGGGTCCTATCAGAGCTTATCTACGGGTTTCTGATATCAGAGGTTCACTCCACCGGCAGTGACCCGCACGACCCCCCCGGATCGAACAAAAACCTCCACACCAAGGGTGCGTAGACTTGGTAGATGGCGTCTGATGCTGTTTTTGATAAACAACTCTCTAGTTTAAAACAAACAACAAATTCTTTTACACCCAGATTTCAAAATTTCTCTCAGATCAGATACAAAGAACGGTCGCTACAACATCTAGCTTCCATCACAACACCTCACATCCACTACACCACATCTCATTATTCATATCTTGTCATGTACAAATTATTAATTTAGGAAAAATAATTAAATTCATTTTATAAACTATATATCTGACTCTGTCTGAATTAATACGAAGTGTGTTTATGGTCCCTGAAGATGCGAAGAACCCTAGAATCTTCTAATTAAACATTCAGAGATCAATCAGATTGATATTTCATTTTTATGTGGAATCATCACATCTTATTGGTCATAATTAATTGCTACAATTTTCACTTATGTGTTTTTGTTAATTTTGCATCAAGCCCAGATCAAATGAACTAAAATTAACACTTGTTCTTTTAGGCAACGCTTTCTTAACCCAACAGAAACACACATTTAGTGGATAAAAAATAACGCGATTTTGGTGTTTTACAGTGGAGATACCAGCTGGCTGATCCCACGTCGCTGTACATTACGTGTCTTTCCTTGTTATCCAAGTGATTCTCTGTCTTTAAAAGGGGAAAAAGTATTTGTGTACTTTGCCCCATAAAATGAACCCATGCTGTCCCATAATAATATACCCGAGCACCCGTGATACTCTTACACCCTTTACATACGAAGCAGGAAATAGATGCAACAGCTGTTTCTGCTGCTCACTATTTAACAGTTTTTGATGAGAAGAAGTCGTTCTGTGTTGAGTTGGCATGTGTGCATGCATGGGTTTTCTCTGGGAATTCCAGTTTCCTCCCACAGATGTTCGGTTTATTCTGCAAAATAAAAAAAAAAACATAAACACGTGTGTGTGTGTGTGTGTGTGTGTGTGTGTGTGTGTGTGTGTGTGTGTGTGTGTGTGTGTGTGTGTGTGTGACCAGACCATGGTTTGAACCAGTGGTTATTTGTCATATAGAACCAGTCTGACCTCTGACATTAAAAAGGTGTTTTTGTTAAAGTCTCTTCTTTTGACCATTCTGTAAACCCCAGAGATGGTTGTGGGTGAAAATCCCAGCAGTACAAACAGGTACTAACAACCTCATCACCTCTAAAGTTGTTTAAATCATCTATATATTACTTTTTGAGCAACAGTGGCAGAAGAGTTAAGTGTTTGCCTTGCAGGTTCAAGCACATAGTCGTTGCGCCCTTGGGCAAGACACTTAACCCGCCTTGCCTCCCTTTGTGCCTTACTTCCATCAGTGTAGCTCATCACCCGAGTGAACGTGTGAATGGATGAATGACTGACTGGGTTGTAAAGTGCTTTGGGGGGGGGGGGGGCTTTAGAACCCTAGAAGGTGCTATATAAAAACCTTGAGTTGTGTCATGTGATCAGCTGATTGGCTGTGTTAATCAAATGAACAGAAGCTGTTGGCTAAACAGAAATGACCAGAAAAGTGCATCGACCTCAACAAAAGCCCCATCACAAAGTTAAGTAATTAGCAGGTTTTAAATGTCTTATTATGGTGCAACTTTGAATAAATCTTGATTTTCCTGAATTGATTTTCAGAGCTAATTACGCTCGATTAGAGTTCCTAATGTGAAGATGCGCTGCTGCTATCGGATAGATGATGATGTTATTGATGATGATGGTGGTCACGCTGTGATTATGACGGATGAAGAACATGATAGGGCATCAGTGTTAATCACTACCAGCAGGTGAAGAGGAGCTCAAAGCCTAGAAACTAAAGCGTTGTCAGAGGTAGGCGTTCAGAAGAAAAGGAGAGAAAAAAGACTGGGAGAGGAGGAGGGGGGCAGAGAGAGAGAGAGAGAGAGAGAGAGAGAGAGAGAGAGAGAGAGAGAGAGAGAGAGAGAGAGAGAGAGAGAGAGAGAGAGAGAGAGAGAGAGAGAGAGAGAGAGAGAGAGAGAGAGAGAGAGAGAGAGAGAGAGAGAGAGAGAGAGAGAGAGAGAGAGAGAGAGAGAGAGAGAGAGAGAGAGAGAGAGAGAGAGAGAGAGAGAGAGAGAGAGAGAGAGAGAGAGAGAGAGAGAGAGAGAGAGAGAGAGAGAGAGAGAGAGAGAGAGAGAGAGAGAGAGAGAGAGAGAGAGAGAGAGAGAGAGAGAGAGAGAGAGAGAGAGAGAGAGAGAGAGAGAGAACAGTAACTGCGCTTGTCCTCCTTGGACTCAGTTTCAGGACCGACTGACGGGCAGCGCGCGTGACTGACGGAGAAACTTGAGACCTTTTCAATGAGATCTGACGCTTCAAGGTAATTCCCTCCTACATTAATACGGACATGATTATTATGACGTTTTTATTTATGTTTTTATTTTTTATTATTTTCATCTCTTCGGCCAGGCTGGCTGAAGAGATGAACAGACCCAGTTTCCTCTCGCTCGGTATTTGGGAATTGCGAGGCGGCTTTTTGGCATATTCACCTGCCAAAAAATAAAATTCTGACTCCAGCCTCCTGAAACCTTTAAAATAACCTCACAGTGGGTTATTCAGTAAAGTAGCGCTCAGTCATTTTAGAAGCATGTGGTAAATCCCCGTGATGGAGCGAGTCCGTGCGCATTTGTGAGACTCAGACACGTCAGAGGGCTCCATGAAAGTGTAAAATGACTCTCTAGCTGTAGTTTGAATATTTAACATGCTGCTTTGAGTTTAGTTGTCGTTTGTAAGATATAAAGTCCCATTTGCGTGTCAGGGAGATCGTGAACCTGTCATTTGGCGCACACTGACGTGCGCTCACGCGAGGGAATTTAAACTCCGTTATAAATAAACGACACTGACAGATTTTCTTATTGATCCGCTATTCGTTTAGCGCAGATTTGTTTCCCGTTTCGGTTGCGCCCCAAGGTGAAGGGGACGGCGCGGTTAGTGCAAACCGGACAGGCGTAAGATTTTTACGCGCGCGGGCGATTCCGCGCAGACGGGCGCTATTCCTCACGAATGCCGCCACAGAGACACCCGAGGGTAAACCGTTTGATTTTTTACATGATTAATGTGTGTGAGTGCGCACGAGGGCGCGCGTAAATCCATCCGCGGTTCGGCGCGTTTCTAATGAGGTTGCGAGTTTAGCTTCAAAAACCGGCTTAATTGCGTCCGTACATCACACGACCTCATAAGTCGATGATAATAAGTATTTGGCTCCATTACCACAGGGGTCGGGAATGCGGCTCTCTTCCCAAAATCCATCCCCCCTCCTTCCTCCACCTAACGCACAAATGTAATAATGTTTACGTGAGACCTTAAGTATCATCTGCCCTCCCGGGGGAATACATTTGCTTGGATTTATGACCTGCCTGCTCGGGTTATATCGATTATCGCAGCCTGCTGTGTTCTATATTCTAGTAAGAGCACGAAAAACTGGCTCCAGCTCATCTATATATAATTTCGGGCGGCTGCAGGAAGCGCAGCAGCGTTTGAAACAGTCATCTCTGCAGCTGAGGTCAATTCTCAGATGAAACATCTCCCCTCTTAGAGCCTCTTGATCATATAACAACACACACACACACACACACACACACACACACACACACACACACACACACACACACACACACACACACACACACGCCTGATGAGCCTTGAGTGACTGTAATGGTTCTGGTGTGTGTGAGAACTGCTTATGTTTGTGGAAATTTCAGCTAAGGATCCCCGTGAGAACAACACAACTGCATTCGTTAAGGTCCGTCTATGATTATGTTTGATATGACGATCCGTGCTGGCAGTTGATTACACCAAAGCACTTGTCTGCAATTTCCCAGGACCAGCTGCGACTTGGTTGGAGCTTTTGCTTGGAACAAAATCAAAGGAGGGCAGCACCCTGTTCTTTTAATGTGTTAGCATGCAGTTAATAGCTGTTTACATCAAATAGCAATTGTGTTTACCCAGACGGGGATCGGAGAGCAAAAGGGAGATGTAAGCGGACGGCAGAGGTAGATAAGGGAGAGAGGAGTACAAAGGGGGGTGAACAGAGAGGAAGGAGAAAGGTAAAAGTCATGGAGAGCTGAAGAGTAGAGACATGTTGTTACAACAGAGCAGCATTAGCACTGATGATTGTGTGTTTCTGTCTGATCACTGTGTCTGAGGACCAGTCCTAATGTCCAAATGTTGAGAAATAAGTCAGATGGTCCCAATGAAGCTCCCTACTGTTTTCCAGGTTTCTTTTATTATTTTAACTGATGGTTCTGGGTTTGTTTTACTGCAGATTAAAGCTACAATGGCAAATCTGCAAAAACGAGATAGAACAAAGTTCTAGGCGTCCGACTCACCGGTGCACTGTGCGTCCACATTTACCTGGGTCCACCACTCATTATGCGCTCTTGCATTTAGCAACAGAGTACCACGGGTGTGAGAGGTTCTCAGCTCAACAACATCAGAGAAGGAGAAACAGCCGGCTACTACCACTTCAGCTTTAGGTCAAACTACCAAAGTCCAAAAAAGAAAATCACCATTTGAAGTCACGGACAACAAAGGACATTTGGACAACTGTGAATGGTGTTTAGAGCTCTCTCGTTTTCCCTGGCAATGTGGTTTCAGGATCAGGGGTGTGTGGCTTGGGGATGATAGCTGGCAGGAGGGGTTGCCTGATGGTATTTGTGTTTAAAAGCTAGCTTGTTTTGCAGATGTAATGTTTTGCAGGCTCTAAGGACTTGGCTGGCAGTTTTTGTGGGTGAAAAGTTTCAACCACTGCTCTAAACTTCTGTAAATTGAGAGAAATAATTTAAAGGTGGTGTTTAGCTTAAGGTATACGTTAGAGTGGATGAGTTCCAATTCATCACCATGCTGACTTGTATCCAGACTCTTCATCCTCACTTCGTTCTTCTGTCTGCTCTGACACGTTTTACCACAAAGGAAAGTCAAATCCCCAACATTCACCCAGAACAGCTTCGTGTGGACGTTGAATAGAAGCAGACTAACTGAGTTCAGCTGGAAGAGTTTAAATTGTTCTTTTTTGATTTGAACTCCCCGGCTCAGGAATCCCATGTCAGGATGACGGATCTCCCACTTATAACCATTCCAGATTCCATGCCTCCCTTCCGTTATCGACTCAATCAAAGTACGTCAGTGATGTTACAGATGTGCCCAAACATGCTGATCTCCGTTCTGCGGAGGGAAACGTAACCTTACACGGATCCGACTCAGGGGACACGTTGAATTATTACTGAGTCCCCCATTTCCTTTTGATTCCCTCCTAATGAGAATGAGAGAACCCCGATGATGTTCACCCCAGGGGTCTTTTCTCTTTTGTGGCGAAGTGTGTGTGTGTGTGTGTGTGTGTGTGTGTGCACGCGCGTGTGTGTGTGTGCACGCGCGTGTGTGTGTGTCAGTCGATGGCTGCCTACCATTCATTAGCTGACAATTCAGTGAAATGAATCAGACAACATGGCCTCCCAGGAAAATACGTGGAGAACAAGGAAATGACTGCTTAGTGCTCGACACATGAACGTTCCCCAGGGCCTTCGCGCTCAGAGATAATGCAGTGGCTCAATTCCCATTCCAACGGTTTCAAACAGGAAGGGAAACGGGGAGCTCCTGCGATCCGTCGTTGCTTCAGATCCTGCCTTTGCTGCCCCTCCTCCTGCTTTCCAGGCATGGAGAAAACAGAAGGATCTGTGTAAAACCTTCAGCAGTGTGCTTCTCCTCTGGTGTCAGTCTTTTGAAGAGTGAGTAATAAGGCCAGTGACTCGGCTCTGACTTTGCTCACAGCTGAATTTCAACTATATCATCTCCAATTACCTACTCAAGGCAAGTGACTGATGAGCCATCTTTCACCCACACGTGATGCTCCCTTTATACTCCGGATGGAAATAGATGATGATGTACTATACCTTCGCTCCGTGCCCTTTTGATGGCGATCGTGCATTAAAGGAGGTGGAAGGCACGAATGCTGATGCTAACTTTTTAAAAAGGGACATTTGACAGCGGTTCTCCAGCAGGCATCTCTCAGGAAAAGTGTAGGAATTAGGAACAACATCCTTCACGCTTTTTCTTTTTTGCCATCTTTTCAAACATTGCCTTCAGCATCCCCAGATGGATCTTGAAAGTAGGACATACTGACCCAAGCCTTGGAGATGCCATGTGGAGACATGGGGCCACCCTCTCCCTGGTGGTGACAGAGCGAGCGAGCAAGCTGGGGAGTGGGGTAGGGTCATTTAGAGGAAATGGCGATGTCTAGTGGTGCAGTGTTTTTCCTCAGAGGAAGCCTGCGGGATGGTGTTTCAGACTCTGTCACGGTCTGATTGTTCGCAGACCAACAGCACAGTTTACTTGGGTGCAAGTGGCAATGCCAGCAGCTTGTGTGGAAGGCGGGATTCACACACATTTTCATTTGCCCACATCACAATTTCAAGCCATCAGACAAGCAAAATGCATGTGTATGCAGTTTCACATTTGCTATTGTGAGTTTCCTCAACTTTATTCCCCTCCATGGAGAATGAAAGTGCAGAGACGCGTTCATTTTTCTGCTGCCAGCAGGGGGTCTGTGCTGCTGCCTGGCTGGACTTGATCTGTGTGCTAGATTGGTGGATGCGAGTCCCAGTTCGATGGTGGATGGCTGTTCGGATGGCTGGAATGAAGGAAGACTCTTGTGAAAAAAAGAACAGCAGCTTGCTCCACTGGAGACATAATACAGAAAAACAGAAGTCCACCCCGGGCTGAGTGTGTTGGCGATAGCGTGTGCGTGTGTGTCCTGTGTATTAACATTTATACCCTGCTGTGTAGAAATGAAAAAGAAAAGGAGCAAAGGGAGTCAGACATTGACAGAATGAGAAACTTTGGATGACTGTTTGTTGTGTGTGTGTGTGTGTGTGTGTGTGTGAGCTGGTTTAGGGCTTTTACCCCGTGGCTGAAAATGGGGAGAAATGAGATGAAATAGATTCATTTCTCTTTAGTGTGGCTAGAACGTTGCATTTAGAAAAGACAAATTGTTGTTTTTTGAATTTCGTACATCTCTAGAAACCCATCTGTGGGTTAGTCAAAATTAGTATTCCAGGAAAATGACTTCCTAGAACTCGCATCGTTCAGCAGTGTTCTGATTACCTTTCCTTCCAATGTTTTGGAACAATTCAGTAATTACATTGTAATTAATAATTCAGGTAATGCTCAATTAATTCTTCATCTGATGGGAATTTTATGGCGGGTTCATAAGGCATTAACTGATGGCTAACCACATGCTGTGATTAAATTTGCTAAGAATTTAGAAAAGTCTGACCTTTTGTTTCAGTTTAGCCTTATTTTTGTTTTTCTTTCTCTTTAAGAAGTGCAAACACACGCATTTTTGCAAACTCTATGTAAAAATCCAACTTTGTGCACATAATGAAACATTAACTATTATAATAACTCCCAAAAGGTGCATCTGGTAGCTTGTCTTAATTGCATTGTAGCAGTCCAAAATGCTTAGCTCCAGGCCACTAAACTGAGCTTTTTAAAAAATGTAAATAAAACTGAATAATTGCTGCAAATCAAACATGATCTAACGTGAGAGGAGGGACGGTGCTGCAGCTCTGCTATCTCCATGAGCTGCAGAGGGATCTGTGTTCGGAAACCTGAGGGAACCTTGTTTGATTAAAAAAGGGTTTTAGTGTGAATGTTTTCTGGTTTTAATGATTAAACAAGAGAATCGACAGTTGTCAGCTGGGAGATTTTATAGCTTCACTTTTAAATTGTTTGGATGGAATGCAATCTGGATTTCTTTCTGATTCTTACATTTCTCAGGCAGTAACCTGTTACCTCACCACACGTTTTAACAATAATTGTAGATATTTGGTCTCTAAACAGAGCTTCCCTGACACATTGTGACTACACACAACACTGACAAATACACTTTAACTTTCATTTGTACTTCACAGCGTCTACATTTCATTCATGTCTTCATAAAATTATGAATTGATGAAAATTTTAAATGATAAATTGAATATCTGGGTGCAGACCTAATGTATAGAAATTACCTTGCACAGACATGATTGTGGCATGCTCCTTTCCACAGAGGAAAAATACTATCTGGGGAAATTTCTTTCATCTCCTTTTTGTTACATCATCACTCCTATTTCTAGACGACCACCTTAATAACAATGACTTCCACAAAGTAGCATAGTTAGCTTGGTATGAAAACATGTTTTTATAACTGTAAATAAATAAATAAAATGAAAATAAATTAATGCAAATAAAGGCGTAACTGGTGTTTTAGACATTTCCACTAATGTAGACTTAATGGTTGGACAGTAACAAGGGCGGCGTTAGGCCCGGCTACTTGGGCTCAAGCCCCGGATCTAAATCGCAGAAGTAACATGCAGTACCAAAGTCCAACAGGGAGGGAGCAGCTTGCAGTAGTTTGTATACAGCCTGCCTGAGCCTCCACCACTGAAGAAGAAGCTCTTCAGCAGCCGGCTTCTTCTGCAGTCTCTGTCTGAAACGCATGAGTGAAGATGGACATAAGGACGTTTTTTAGACAAAAAGTACAACAACAGAACCCCAGCTTTGATGAGACTGGTGTTGACTCAGGTTTGTGAGTCTTATTTGAAAATATTTATTGTGCTGCTGGTTTGCCTAAAGTTAGCTTGCTATCAGGTAACGTTGTTGGTGAAAGAAAGGGAATATTTACTATCATCTCACACTAAACACTAACAGGAACAATACTCTGCCCTGAAAATGCTTAATATGTAGCTTCAGAGTAAAAATTATGTGGTACAAGACAAATATGATGTTGACTAGTGCGTGTCACGTGCGTGCGCGCGCGTGTGTTAAGCCCTGGATGTTCTTCAGTTCTTAATCCGCCCCTGGACAGTGATGTGTACCTGTTCATCAGAAGTACTCATGTTGTCAGAGAAGCAGAGTTTAAGATGGGAAATAAAGAAAAACAAAACACTACCTCCTTGCTATGACCTATCCTGGCCCACCAGACTCGTCCTCTGTCTGCTCTACACAGAGGACGAGTCTGGATACTCAGAGGCAGAGCTAGCACCATGGGGGGCAGAACTAGCCAGCTCAAAAATAATGTATCAGAAAAAAGGCGGAAATGACGACTGTCGCACAACGCTGTAGTTTTTAGATGTAGTCAAATATGGCTTCCGGCGTACAAGTGAATGATTGTTGTCGTCACAAACAGCTTTCTTTAGAAGAATTTATTTTAGCGCTTCTTCTTGTGCTTTTAAAGATATGTCCAAGTCATGTATAACAGAGGAAAGAGCCGCAGCAAACTCCACTTCAGACGCCATCTTTGTTGTTTATGAGAAACTGAGCGTCGCGGTATGTAACGTATGCTGCTCGGTGCTGATTGGCTTGGTTAGAATTGTCAGGGGGGTGGGGTTATTTGAATGGGAGCAGTACCAGGCCCTTTGCTTTCCATAAGGAAGCATTGGCATAGCTGGCCAGGCTAGTTATTACCTATATCTAACACCCAAACAAGTCCACTCAACAATATTAAAGCATGTTGTCCTCTAGAAGGAAACGGAATCACTTCTACAAATAAGCTAGCAAAGAGCCTACAGTCATTGGTCACAGGCTAATAGCATAGCTTGCTAACATGGGATTTGTTAAAGGGCAAGTTCACTGAAATTTTTTTTTAATTGTTATTTTTGAAACATGATCAGTCATGGGTGGGGGGTGGGGGTGGGGGGTTGTAGAACCCTAAGAAGGCACTAAATACAGGCTATTTACCATTTACTGCATTTTTGATTTGTGATTGACTGAGGAAAACCTGCGATATGTGATAACAGTGATTAATAGTGTGACGACAATATTACTTGCGATTAATAAAAACTTAACTCAGGAACAAAAATAATCAAAAATAAAAAAAAAAAAATGACAAAAAAGTTCATAAAAATGAGAAAAGCAAAAGATGTGAGGAAAGGGAAAAAGAAAATGAACAAGAAAAGGTAATCAGTGGATCCCGGGAAAAGCAGAATCAGCAGAAAGAGCAGAACAAAGCTAACTCAGGTGTTTGCTACCCATCAAAATGAAGTGCCGTCCGCCTCGGGGGTGGGCATCTAACCTATGAGAACCCACCCAATTGGCCAAATGGGTGAAGAACTCTATTTGATTTGTTAAAAAAAGAATCATGCTTCAGTTTTATTGACAGAATGCATTATGTGTAGCAAACATTTGAGGTGACCATTCTTTACGATATTTATCTGTTCTTTGCGATATGCATATTGCGCATGCTGATATCGAGATAACGATATATTTGCGATATATTGTGCAGCCCTACTGGGGCTGGTACATTTTCACGTCATCGGTACAATCTCCTCATGCAGGGACGAAATTTTGATTTCAGAAGTGGGGGGGGACACAGCAGGCTTGTGCGGATTTGGGGTGGGGGTGTTATGTAAAGACCCTTTGACACGTCACATGCCCATCTCAATAATTTTTCCATCCTCAATATATATATATATATATATATATATATCAAAGTTAAAAAATGTACAACTCTATTATCATTAATATTTATTATCATTATTGAAGTGCAGTTTTGGCTGTTGACAATGGATAGGCCATTGCATTTATTGTTTTGGGTCTTTTTTAATTGTTTTTGGTGCAACATTTTCTAACAGGGAGTGAGATTCTTTTTTTTATTTAATTTTTGTTTGTTATTTTTATTCATTTAGAAGTTCTGGTTCTGGACATTTCAATGTTAAATGAAGGTTTATTTGTTGCATTTTAAAGGGTGTACTTGCATTATTATGATATATTAACATTATATTAGTGGTTATTTTGGTCTAGATAATGTTGACAATGATATCGTTTATCATCAACAATTTGTTGGACAAAATATCATCCAGCAAAATTTGTTACTTTCCCAGGCCTAGTCAAAAGTATAAAAAGTATTTATACATAAACGGTCCCTCCTGAGATCTGGCCGTTATTTCATTTGCTGTGTTAGAGGACATGCTGAACTAATGTTTTACACATGATCATCACCCTAACATTTGTCACAATGATCAATTTTATGTCTATCGTATCTTCATTATTTCAACCTCACCTGTGAGCCTCCAGCCTCTGCTCCATCTCCTCCAGGCTCTCGTCCTCCATCTCCTACAGCCTCTCCTGCTGTACCTTCACCGGTCTCTCCTCCTGCATCTCTGTCAGTCACCTGAAAAAAAGATGCATGAACTATAAACAGTGGGAGATTTTGGAATGGAACAAACAGAAATATTTACAGGATGGTTCTAGTATGATTCACAATTATTATTAATATAATGTGTAAATTATTCATTACCAATTTGAGTGTATAAAAACATATTAAATATGTTTTTTCCCTTAAACGTGTTTAAACAGTTGTTGCATTTCAACACACAAAAAATAAATGGAAAAAATAAGATAAATCTAATGAAAAGAGTACATCTTTGACATTAAGCTTAAAAAAATCTGTTGACGATGATACTGTTCATTTTTCAGAGCTTTTTAATGTGAACATATACATTGCAATAGATAAGTTTACAATAAAGTTAAATGATAAAAGTTTTGAAGTTACACTTCTACTACTACTAGTAATAATAATCATGATAATAGTAATAATAATAATAAATAATAATAATTATAATAATACGAATAAATTGTGTCTGAGGAGTCAGTTATGTGGAGGAGATGAGTTTGTAAAAGTTAGTTTTGAGTATGTTTGTGAAGGAGGAGGTGAGTCTGAGCTTAATGCAGCGGTGTCACATGTTCCAACTTACGTTTTGACTTTGAAAGAAGTCTCTTATATCCACTTTCGTTTCTTGACATGCTGCCGCCTGGCTGTGCCTAACTACCAAAGACTCACAAATGAACACTTATTCAAATGTTATGTAGTGGAAGCTGAGCTGAGCTCTGATAGTACACAGCGTCTAGTTGACGATGTGACTCAGTACCGGTGTTCCCTAGCGGCTCCAAACTAGCAAAACAACGTGAGCACGTTCTGACTGTTTACAACTTGAAGAGCAAGTCAACCCCTACCAGATTCTAACTCCACACCCACTTCATGTTTGAAAAATGCAACAAATGCTGTTGCCTGGCAGACCGAGAGGGCGGAGCTGCTAACAAATACACACACACACAGGCTCACGACAGCATTGTGACATCATAATGTACCAGTTTACATCATAGCATACCTCTTAGCCAATAGCAGTGGCAGATTTAAATTAAAATACAGTGCAGAGTTTTTACCTGACGACGGCACAACACTGCCAGTTTTAGGCAGAATATTTAAAATTTTAACTGAGATGCACTGAAGTGCCAAATTATTGACCACACATGTCTGCAGCACGATTAGACACTCGTTTTTTTAGTTTATCAGCAAAATAAAGTTTATTTGGGGGTGAATTGCTCTTTAAGTGACAGCAGCAACAGCCAATAATACGTTAGCAAGTATCAGCAGAGCCAATAGATTAGCTTTTGGGTGGGTCTAATAGGAAACCGGTTTCCGTTTCGGTCCTAGTGCTCAATTAAATCCATTTAATGGAGCGTAACATTGTTTTTGGACAGAAAAAAGTGAAGGGGACCGAAACTGCCTTTTGAAAAAGTGGGGGGGACATGTCCCACCCGTCCCCCCCCAAAATTACGTCCCAGTCCTCATGGATGGAATTTCCCCACACTTGGCCATGCCACTCCGTGCCTCCTGGCAACGCCCACTTTCATAGTATTTTTCAAATGTTGACTAGGGGTGGAGTTACGTTTTCTGGTGGTGTGCAGTCCCTCTTTAAACACATTTATCTTCCACACCAAGAATAAACAAACACCAAATGTATTACTTTAAAACAATTTTTTTTATACTTTTTTGAGTTAATTAGGGCTGTAAAATACCAATACTAGAAACTAGAATATAAAATTAAAATATCAACTAGTTTTTAGAGTTTGTCTAGTTTAGTAGTCTTTTTCAGTTACATTCATTTCATGTCTCATTAATGGATAGAGACATGTTCTACCAAGTAGCTGGCCTACCATCTAAAGGGGTTAAGGACGTTAGCTTATATGTGCTAACATGCCACGATGTAAGAAAAACCTCTAAAAGTTAAATGACAAAAATCATGTTTTAAAATGACAGTGTTTATTTTCCCTGGCGATAAGGGGCAGTAAATATCTAAATCACTGCAATAGTGCATTATTTTTGTGTTCCAACGGACAGGGGCGGCGTTAGACCTGGCTACTTGGGCTCAAGCCCCGAATGTTTTATGAAAAGCCCCAGATCTAAAATGTGGAAGTAACATGCAGTACCAAAGTCCAACAGATAGGGAGCAGCTGGCAGTAGTTTGTATACAGCCTGCCTGAGCCTCCACCACTGAAGAAGCCCTTCAGCAGCTGGCTTCTTCTACAGTGCCTGGCTTCTTCTACAGTCTCTGCCTGAAACGCAAATGTAAAGATGGACATAAGGACGTTTTTTAGACCAAAAATACAGCGAAAGAACCCCGGCTTTGATGATACTGGTGTTGACTCAGGTTTGTGAGTCTTATTTGAAAACATTTGTGATTTGTAATGTATATGATGTTGACTAGTTCGTGTCACGTGTGTGTGTGTGTGTGCGCACGCGCGTGTGTTAAGCCCCGGATCTTCTTCAGTCATAAAACCGCCCCTGCCAACGGATGGCCATTGGGGTCAAAAATCCCTGGGAGTGCAACCTCCAGCAAAATGACAAGAACATCAAACTCCCCCTCACCAGTGGCAATGAGTGAAGATGTAAATGTGTAAAACTAAATGTTTATTATTGGTGAAAGTTTTGTAACCATTTGTTACAAATCATTAAATGTGTTTTGTCCTCACAGGCTTCCGTAGAAAGAAACATGGCATCCAAAATGGCGCCGCCCAAAGACTTAGACCTGCTCCCATGTATTTTAAAACAGATTTTTATGGTTAAATGTATGCACTGCCAAATTTTTTCAACAACTGGGCATCTTTTAATTCATTTACAACAACATTTTGATGGATATTTCCAGAGATTAATGGTATAAACTACACTTTGTCACTTTAATGTCCACTACAGTTTGTGTCATTATGGTGCACTCTTTGTAGATGACCTTTCATTAACAGTAGTCTACAAACAGAAATTCAGCATTTAGATCTTCATTATTTAGTTTTCGCTGCATTAGGACTGCAGCTGACCCAACTTCAGCAATTCCGTTGGATATTTGCCTTGGAGGAGCTATCTCATAACAGAATTCCTATAAATACTAAGTCATGGTGTTGGGAGGATGGAGGTGTGTAAGCGAGGACCAGATCAAAGAGCGGGCATATCAGTCACCCGGACCGGCTTACATTACTTCCCTGTTCAGAGATAATGAGGAGGGTCAAATCTCACTGAGCAGCACAGAAATGAAGGAGACTACAATTAAAGCCTTGGCACATGGGATGTAAAACTGTAACGCTGAATGGTGAATTAGCTTTTTTCTGTCTTCCCTCATGCTGACAGGATTAGTTTACAAACACATGATGGAATAGCAGCTTTTAATTTGATTTACTCATTATTTTCCCTCATATAAACACATGTGAAACCCAAGGCTGTGACTGAAGCTACTTAAACAGTTTTGCTATGGTTTAATGCAAATGAAACAGAATTTAATAATCTTTGCCACAAAAGGATGCCAATGACTGTAACCAGTGCTTTGGAATGAAAGTCATCATACTCTGAAAATGAACAACTGCAACCAAAAGGGCTTTCGTAGAAGGCAAACTCGTTTATTAGTGAGTTTAGTCACTCGTGGATCACAGAATCAAAGCGGCAGTTGGTCAAATGTCAGGGTGTGTGTTTGTTTGCGAGGAATACTGATGGCTGCATCATTGTGTGACTTTGACACTGGGAGGGGGCACGACAAAAGAAAAGCATAAGCTCCCACCCCTGACACAGGAGTCCTGCAGGAATTGGTAAATCCTTATTCCTGCGTTAAACAGCCGGTCCTGCAGGACTGTGACTGGGCTTGGCATGCTCCACGTAGACAGTGGTTCTGTTCCTCTGTGTCTAAGGGACTTAGAGCCACATTACATCCCAAATCACAGTTTGACAGTGATTAGCTGATAGCAGCGGCGTCCAGTGCAGAGCTCCTGCTCTGGGACTGACATGCGCAACTCCACGCAAAGGCAAACATTCGATTCCCACAGGGAACTCTTTGTAGAAACAAGCCATCAGGGTTCTTTCTTCTTGATGTTCAAAAGTAGTTTCACAGACAATCTACTCATCCAAGACTTCAGAGGAACATTTTTCACGCCCCAGAATGCTCTCAATTTCTGCTTTTTCATGTTCGAGTCAACAAAACAGTTTCGGGCTTCAACACGGCTTGGATGTGTAGAAGATGTTGCTGTAGCCTCACCTAAATCATTATCCTCACATCAAACACAGTCTGTAGTTTTCTCCAAAGAATCTTTCCTCAGCAGTCCTGCGCCTGCAGGAGACAACAGAGGAGTGTGTTAGCACGTGCATGGATGTGCATGGAGCTCCTTTTTTATGCATGCTTTAACCTCAGAGTTGCTCTCTAACCACACTAACAGCGGTTGCCTCCTTTTCTTGGCCTGTGGGCAGCTGCTTAGTGATAAACCAAACCACGGCTGATCCAGTTGCTCAGAAAGCGAGGCAAAGCACCAGACATGCAGCCAAAACACGAGAGATCCAGAGAAGGGCGAATTGTCAGTGGACGCGCAGCTGTTTGTGTCCTGCGTGCGTGAGGAAGCCAGAAAGCCGTCATGCATAATTCTGGGACATGACCGAAAACTGTCTTGTTTAGAGTGCATCAGGAAATGGATGAAAGAGAGAATTCCCCCGAATGTGCTGAGAGGAATGAGACGAATCTGGAGATGCTTCATCTCTGTGTGTGTGTCCTGATGGCTGCCAAGTCAAACAAAGACAACCAAGAGACAGTTACTAGAGTATAATTTCAAACCAGTGCCCTGTCACCGTGAAACATGCAGGACCTGCTGTGAAGTGAAATGGTTGAAAGCCTCCTTTTAAAGGTTGACTGATGGAATTGAGCACAAGAAATGGCAGCACCTCAGGGAGAGTATTTGAAGCTAAAAACACAGAGGGACATGCAATGTTTGTTCATACTTATCTTAATGTTGCTTTAGATGAATAAGTACCAGGTTTCTGTGGTTTGATGGGATCTACCCTATCCATATATCTCTGTGTGAGTGTGTGACTGTATGTGTCCAGGTGTGTGTGCATCTTTTCAGCTTCTCTGAAACCATAAGGGGCGAGGCACAGAGCAGGAGGTTGATCAGTAGAGTAATTAATGTAGTGTAGTTCAGTTGTCACGTGTGATATTTCAGGGCTGCGATCTACTTGAGAAGGCTTTTTGATGAATGGCCAATTAGAGGCAGACTCCTCATGCCCGGTGGCTGAGTGATCTCTTTTTAATGGCACTCCTGTTTCTTTGATAAAACACAAAATGAATCATCGATACCCTGGCCTGGAGGAGCTCAGAATTTGATTGTAATTGTGTATGTAGTAGCAGTTCGGGGTCGGTAGCAACGGTTTTGGGTCATTGTGTGTGTGTGTGTGTGTGTGTGTGTGTGTGTGTGTGTGTGTGTGTGTGTGTGTGAGAGAGTTTGACTGGACATTGTGGTAATATTTGCCAGCCTCAGTCATGCTCTGATGCACATGGCTGCTATTTTAAAGTGCTGTCTCCATTTCATTTGTTCTTTCTGGTTGTATTTATTCTCGTAGCTAGTTCATAGACTTAGGTTAACTTGGATATTCATGTTGAGGCAAGATTTCAGAGCTCCATCCTCAGAGGGAGGTTACCTGACTCTCTTTAATGCAGAGGAGCAGCAGCTCTACTCCGAACTCCATCTGGACGATAGAGCTTCCCACCATATCTCTGAGACTAAGGCCTGGTTCACACAGTAAGATAATTTTGCCCATTTATGACCTGTTAGTTCCCTTCCAACAAGTTTAATGATGCCTAAAAATATCGTAATGACTCCAAAGATAATCTTATCAGATATTCCTGCTATGTTTAGTGCGTTAGGAGTGCTTTCATCTTCTTAGGATCTTGGGACTGTTTATATCACAAATCTTGGATATTCAACATGTTGGATTGTCTTGGCCCAGTACTGCAACATGTGTGGTGTGCTCTGAAGACAAACAAGTGTGCACAGCCTATCAATGTGATGTGTAGCCAATCAGAAAGCGCGGTTACCAAACCATGCTGCATGAAGCGAGGAGTAGCCGAAACCTCGTTTGTCATTTTTGAGGTTCATTTTGGGAAAATTTCCCATCTGACTGAGAAATGTTCAAAAGTGAAATTGGTTGGAGTGTGGTGGGTTGCCTTTTCCGTGTGGTCACACACACGACACACTGTGGTATGGATCTATGGAGACTCTCACATTTTAAAAATCATCTGAGGTTTTCTTGTCATGCGAACCAGGTCCAAGTCACCCTGTATAAGATCTGACGACACTAATAAAACCACATCATCTGCAAAGAGTCGAAATGAGACTCTGAGGGCCAAAAGCAGACACACTTCCTTTCACAGTTATGCTTTTACATCCCATTGTAGCGTCATGAAGGTCCTCTAATTTGTGACAAAGGTCACATTTTCCCAGCTAGGTCACGCTGGGTCAGACTGTAACTTTTAGTTCCACAGATTAACCCAGGAGCCCTGATGTCTGAAAAATACCATCCTTTATCTGCACTGTTCCGTCCCAGAAGAAGGACACTTCAAGTTCACAATAATAATTTAAGTAATAATTTAATAAACTCTTTGACTTTATTGAGGTTTATTATAATCATCATAAATAATCAATTGGTTCAGTATAAATGTATTTTTAATAACTGAAATGAATTATTATGCTTTGGGTATAATAATGATTACTGTGATTATGGTTGATGATGTGTGTTCAGCAAACCAGAAGGTCATCTCAACCATAACCAGCTCATTCAGAACTGATCCAGAGTAAAGGTTAATCTCCACCTCACATGTTTTTTGACTCATGACCAAAGCTTTCTTGCTCTGAGAGGGCGTGCTCTGAGGACTTTGTAAAACTAACTTCCAGCAGCTTTCTCTTCAGTTCGTGAACCAACTACCATCAGAGGAGGATAAGGGACGGCTGCCCTAACTCCACCTGCTGTTTTGTCACGCTGATAGAATAAGCTTTGAATAAACGTAAACTGTAACCAGCTGACGAAAAACTCCTTCAGAGTTATAGACTTGAGAAGTAAATAATTCCACCTGTCGAGTGACTCAAGGAGACATCTCAAGACCGATTTGGTGGCACCAGAGGTCCATCTACCAACCTCGTGCCTGGAGGAAACCACCTCCACCTGACACTTCGGATTCAAAATGGGGGTCTTCTATACTGGGTGTGGTAGACATCCTGACAGATTGTGTTTGATGCTGTTCTCTCTAAGTAAACGACTCAGTTAGCTGCAGAACCATCATTTCCAACCCAGAACGCGCTTCTCTCTCTGAAAGAAACCTTCTGAGAACATCCACACATCCAAAACTCTCATTTCATTTTAGCTTTCCATCCAGACACAGGTAAAGCTTTTAAACAAGTTTAATATCAAAGCTGTTAAATTGTCATCCATGAATTGTCATTTTTTATTGTCATTTAAATTGTCGTTTCAAATCATCAAGTTTAAAATTGTTAGTAATAAATTCTTCATTTTTAAACTTGCCTCATTCTTTGAAATGGAACACAGAATGATTTATATATTTCTGGTTATTGAAAAAGCAAAGATTCCTAACTTCTGATTCAAAAATAAACTTTTGCTATTAAATTTAATTATCTTAAATTAAACATTAATCTTTGGATTGAAATTAGACCAAGCTCGTTGGCATATGAGCTTATATCTCTCTATATATAATATCCTAGATATTTATATATATAATAGAAGCTTCACTGTTAACTCGTTTGGATCTTTTCTCAGAATCTAACAACTGAATAGCAACAGTGTTGATTCTAGTACGTAGATAACCCTACATGAAGCTGGAGTTTTGTCTCTTTGTTAAAAACAACTATTGGAATAATTCCGGTTTGGGCATGATTGGGACCAATCTGACACAACCATTGGTTTCCTGATTGGACAGTTTGATTTGTGTTTAGTCCAATAGGTTTGAGGCGTGAGGACAGGGCTACAGTTTACACCTCTACCCAAAGCTTTGTAGCTTGTGTGGAAAACTTTGAATTATGAATTCTGCTCAGTTGTCTTTTATTCTTTCCGACATGAACCCAAATATGAGGCCACGAAACAGCGTGAGCCTTAATTTACAAACTTCTTAAAGTTCTAACTTGAGGCAAACTTCTTGACATGGAAAGCTTTGATTTTAGAACAAAACGTTTGGTCAATCTAAGCTCAATGCTACGGAAACCCCTCAAATCAATACATCCTTTCTTCTATAGTTATCGGTTCCTCTGGAGATGGCGAGGATGTGCGGGCTGTTTCTCAGGAGGGGTTGTCGTTGCAGAAGAGCGGGTGGTTTGAACCGATGCTGTGAATCCACACTGCGTGACAATTTGAGCAAGCAGCTAGAATCTTAAATCAAAAAGCGCACCAGGAGCTTTTGACCCACCCACCGGGCAGCAAAGGCTCTGCTACACTTTTCTGTTTTGGCTGCAGTGTCTTAACTGTTGGAGCATTCCTCAGCAAGCAGAAGAGCTTCAGATTGAGGTAATTAATGCTTTCAAAATGTCATCACACTCCCCACTGGTGTTCTAGGATGGGGACAATGATCTTATAATTGATGGCGTTGGTCTTTCTTGTACCTGTCTGCCTTTAAAGGGCACACAGGTTCATTTCCTCAGCCCGCCTCCTCCGTTCTTCCACACAACGTGACGTAGCTTCCAGCTGAAATTGTGCAGCAGATATTTCACGTCTGGTGATAACAGAAAGCTTGCTCGACAGGTGGGTTCCTGCAGAGATACGAGGGGGAATCTGATGTTGTGGACTTCAACTTCATAAACATCATTATCATCTCCCCGACCTTGGGCTGCTGCTCTGTTCAGCATCAACCCCAATTTTGTCAGGAACCTTGAATTGTGATGCACACGGTCTCTTGAGGAAATTGGCAATCGAGTCAACAAAAAGGACTTTTTCTTTCTCCAGAGTGGAGCGTGTGGCACGACGGCGTGTGGGTCTGGGAGAAGGTGTGCATCTAAGAGCGTGTGCTGACTCAGTAATGTGTCTAGCCTGGTGCCTGAAACAATCAGCATCTTTCCTCCAAACTAAGTTTTCTGACTGTGCCTCTGCCAGATTTGAACTGTATAGAACATTAGTGTAACAGCCCACGCTCTTAGAATACAGATTTGTTTTTGAGTGCACGCCAAACGGCTTCTATATTTTATGAGCCTTCCCTCTACCAACATAACATCTTGAGACTAATTATCATGGTCGCACTCAAACCCAAAGCTCGTTTATGACTGCGCTGACATCACATTTGTTTTGGCTTGGCCTACATGTTGGCAGTTTCACAAGAGCTGCAGCCATCTTTTGAACTTGACGGAGCGTGCTTTAAATAGAGAATCTGCTCCACCGTGCAGCGAACGTGATGTTGGGCACGAAGGTTGTTTGTTCTTTACTATCTTACTGTTTGTTTCTTTTCAACTGGACTGTAAATTTTATTTCTTTTCCCACGTGTGAGCGTCTCACTGGAGAGCCATGTTGAGTACTAGGGAAGCCGTTTTCCTGCCCCAGCAATGCCTCGATACTTTTTGTTATCATTCCCCCCAGCATACTGGATCTGTACACTGATCCAAACTATTTTTACAAACGTACTGCAAAACCCTTATTAAAAGGCTGAGAAATGTGGGTCTGAAAAAAGAAACGAGGCAAAAATGAGGTGTTAGTAATTGATTTTTTAATAGTTTTCGTGATTCATGCCGTTTATTGCTGCTCTGTGAGGAGTTCGAACACAATCATTCATAAAACGTGAAAGAAATCTCACTATCTCTTTATAGGGGAACGCTTAGCTCACTCTCAGAATCACACAGCTGTGTTAATTTGTTTTCTAATCCAGCTTTTTTCTGATCAGGATCGCACGGAGCTGGAGACAAATCGCTTGGTGAAGAGCTCCAGTCCTCTATCATTTTAAACCGTCCTTGGGGCAAAGAGATGTTGTTTATCCTCACGTACAGAAGAAACATGAAAGCATGTACAGGCCCAGCTTTCCTTAAGGGAATGCACTGGCTTTCATGCTAGTGATCCTCTTAGTTGACAGATATGAAGTTTGATCTGTTCTGGTGAAATCTTAGAAATATTAATGCAGAATCTGTTGCCCCTCTGAGTATGTGCTGTAAAGGTGGTTTAACATATCCCACCTTAGCTTTGCATTGGTTTAAATGAGTTTAAAGTGCATCTTTAATGTTCTTTAAGGTAGAAAAACATCATCTGAGGTCAAAACATTACTTTGGTCATCCATCCAGGTTTTCAGATAACTATCAGCTGTTTAAAAATACTAAATCAGGGGAAGTAAAAAGACACGCTGTTTTGGAGTCACGTGACTCATTACGTACCTAAAGGAAAACTTGAAGGAAAACGTGCTCGACTTCAGTTACTTTTAGTTGCTGAGATAACACCGATTCTACAGGTTTAATGGTTAGTGTTTGTGTGTGTTGGGGTTGTAACAGCTGTCTGGATTTCGTGTTCATTGATTTGCACAACAGAAAATGAATACGAGAAGCACAGAGATAGGATCATATAAACGTAGAGGCGACCTGGGCTTGAGCTTTCTAACGATGCTGCTGTAGCTGCGGGCCGCCATGTTGGTTGGGTCACCAGTCGCCCGTAGTGCATTCACTGGGCTAGAAAAGTCAATAGTAAAATCGGGCGTAGTTGCTTACTCAGCGTTAACTCCGATGGAGTGAGGGACCCATTCAACATGGTGGCAAAGTGTTTACACTCCAGTGCTAAACTAGTTTTTGTTTCTTCTCATTCCCACCTCTTGTAGCCACTAGCTGTTTGTTCATTCGTACTGATTTTAAAAGTAAACTTTCTTCTTCTAAAGTGGACCCACTTTTCATTCTGATCGTTGTTTGAATGTGGGACTACTTTCTTTTGCGCGTATTGCGAAAGCAGTAAAGCGGCTCTCGTTTTAGACCAATGCCGTGCTCGCATTTAGTAACTAGGAAGCCAACATCGCAGTCTGGAGTCGAAAAATAGCAGCGATCATGATTTAGTTACCCTAGGGACTTATAAGTTAGAGAACAAAAGTAATTTTTATGGAAACATCTTTGATGTAACATGTCAGGGGAAAAGTTTCTGTTGAAATATAATTAAATAAAAAATGCTCTTACCAGTTAAAGTTTCCAAGTGTGCATTTTGAAGTTCCCATGCTTCAGCAGCTCTTCTTTCACCATTTAAATTGTTATCCCTGTTTTGCCTGTTCCCATCAACTCTTGCTGCTGCCTCTAAACTGTACGGCTGTGCACCTTCAGTATCTAACATACATTTATATTCGTATTCAGAATCTGGAGCTTCGTGCTGCTGTAAGAACGTTTTGCCACTTCCGATTTCCAGCAAGAGGCACTGTTTTTAGACAGATGAGCTAGGAAAGCCTAGTTGGAGCAGTTGTAGCACCTTATTTTTTCCATTATCTTCCCTTTTTAATGAAAATATAAAGTTTAGACCTGTTACGTTATAAGAGCTTCAACATGTGTTTAACGTGGAAGACGCACGTTAAGTGTTTTCTAATTTCAGTGGGCAGTGGCGGCCATCTTGAATTTGGTTGTCTCTAGTGGTTAAAAGGACTCTAAGAAAGTTTGAAGTTTGTATGCTCGCGATTGCCACTCAGTCCTAACATGTAACTGCAGCTTCAAACGTAAGCTCGTGCTTGAGGTGCGCACGTACGTGCACACTCCTTAACGAAAATAACAGCTGAGACAGTCCTGTGTGTGTGTGTGTGTGTCTGGCCCGAAGGACAGAAGAACACAGCAAATTAATAAAAATAATGTGCCTCTGTCTCTGCAGCTGCACTTTCTCGTTGGCCGGCCAGACGGGCAGTGTGTGTGTGAGTGTGTGTGTGTGTGTGGCCCGGGAGGACAGAGGACAGGAGAACACGCAGCTAATTAATTAAATAATTTGGTTCTGTACCTTTCTCTTCAGCACAGCCAACACAGGTTTATGATGGGTCAGTCCTCCTGCATGCTCAGATCATTCCCTTCCCTTGCTTGAAAAAATGTTACAAAATGAAAGTTGAACCCACATCTTTTTTATCTGTGAATTCAATGCCGTTCGGCGAGTCGCAAACAAAAATTTGGGCATCTTACTGTAAAAAAAAATACCATTAATGTAAAAAAGAAACTCCAAGTCACAATTTATGATTGCACCTGGAGTCGAGCCCAGGTCTTCTGCACACAAGTCAGACACTTCACTAGGTGAGCTAAAGCGCCAGTGACATTGAATGTATCTGAAACATTTATATCCTTGATGACACCTGAAACAACGTCAATCCAAAGATCGATTCGGAGCGAAAATGGTTATTTTGTTGCTAATTTGCGGGAAATAATCTAGAAGAAAGTTCTACAGAAAGTAGCTAAGGGTCCTCAGAAATGTAGCTAGGTTCATCACTAGGCGTTAGGAACAGCAACAAAGTCGCTGAGTTGGCACTACCCCTCTCTCTGCTGCTAAAGCTACGGATAGCAAATGCTACGGGCGATGCCTGACCGTGAACGCGCATGAAGCAGCCTGCTCGACCCGAGCATCTCTCTTTTTCTGTGATTTAACAGAAAAAAAGGCAATCACAGTAAAAATGCCAGGGTTCATTCTACAGGACCAGGGCATTGCAGGAGAATGTATGAAGAAGAAATTTATTATTTCTATACATGTTTTGGCTGTCAAACTTCTTTACAGTTCCTTTAAATAGTCATAGACGTGCGTCCAGTGAACAATTTAGGATAAAATAATCGCAATTGATGTTTAGTTATTCATGAAATGTTTTTCAGCTCTTCAGAAACCTACGGGTGAGGTCATGGAAGGTTCGTCCAGTTTTCAAACAGCCAATGGGATCGATGCGTTGTGGAGCACTCAACAAAACCTCACCGCACATGCACCCATTGTGAATTAGAGGTCACATCCTGTGCAGTTTGTTGTTTATACACCCCAGCTACTGCCACCAGTTATAGCCGCCATCTTGAATTAGGTTGACTTAAACAGTTAAAGAGTTATGGATGCACATAAAGGCCAAACGCGTTAGGCAAAGTCTCAAAAGGAGCATTTAGTTTCAGGATCAGGAGGTCAACAACTCTCATATGATAAAAGACGGCGTTTTAAAGCTCACAAATTGCTGAAAGTCTATACAGAAGCGTTGCCCCTGGCTAAGTTATGCTTTCGGCATTTGAAACAGCAACAAGAGCAGCAGGTTTTTAAAGCGTATCTCATTATGCTGCTTTGGTTTCCCTGCTTTTCTGGCTGAGTTGGACTTAAATAAGCAGCATGCATCACAACGTCTCTCTCACTCTTCTCAAAAGTTGGCGCCGCTTTCTTCCTTTCTCTCCTCGTCACAAACTTTTGTTTTCTGACAGCATCGTTTTCAGTTCAGTTCATCTCCACACGCCAAGGAAAGCAGAGAAGTGTTGTGAACAACAACAATTTTTCTCGAATTACTTCAGGAAACATCTCTGTCCGCTGTAGGAATCAAACATCTCATCTTACTTTTCTTTTGGAGGCAATTACATTTTTTTTAAACCTTGCAGCATTCGCATTGCTCCACTCTTTTTAACACCATGAATGACACACAATTTAAAAGCTGTCAGCAAACAGAACGCTGCAGGAACGTGTTGTTCCTCTGGCTGCTGGAGGTCTCCCCTTGTCATTAAGGGATGAATAAATCACAGGTGTGTCTAAACATGACTGTTACATACCATCATGGGATTGGAGACGTACCGGTTCAATCAATCAATCAATCAATCAATCAATCAATCAATCAATCAATCAATCAAAGCTTTATTTATAAAGCGCCTTCCGCAACCCTGTCAGGAAGCCCAAAGCGCTGAACATGGTTCAGTTGAAGGTAAATATATTGAATAAATCAAAATAAAAGCAATTCAAATTACAAAATAGGTGAAACATTCTGGTACAGGACAAATGTGTAAAACAAGGGAAAAAGTGAACCAATGAAAACCGCGAAATAAATTCAACATAAAAGAGGGACAAAATCAAACATGTTCTGGAAACGCCAAAAGGAGGAGGTGTGTTTTTAGGCGACTCCTGAAGACTGGCAGAGATGGGGACAGCCTAACTGAGGGTGGCAACTGGTTCCATAGTGACGGTGCTAGGACTGAGAAAGCCCGGTCCCCGCGAGTACGACACCTAGAATGAGGGACAGCGAGCAGGCCTTGGTCAGAGGAGCGCAGAGAGCGTGATGGGGAGTGTCTGTTCAGGAGTGTGGCTAGATAGGGGGGAGCACCACCCTGGAAGAAATGATAAACAAAGACGAGGATTTTGAATTGTGAGCGATAGCAAACTGGAAGCCAGTGCGGGGAGGCCAGAACTGGACTGATGTGGTCCCGTTTCCTGGTCCCAGTCAGGAACCTGGCTGTTCCTGTTGTATACCTGTTGCCGGTATACTTTAGCAGAGATCGTGTTTTAATATGACGGTTTTATTTATGGCCACGTGCCGAGCTGATGACTGCACCGCCGACGAACAGCTGACTCCCATGAACTGACTCAGACATTTAAGGGATATTTGTGTTCACTTAGAAATGTTTTCTTCTTGATTGGTCGGGACAAATCTCTCTGAACACCTAATAATAATTCCTCAGTCTGATGCCACCCCCCCACCCCCCAGTGAAGTGTTTTAGCTCTGCTCTTCTGCTTCTCGACTGCTTTGTGCTTTTTGTTTATCGCTTCCTGTGCCGTCTCAACAACATATGCGCAGAAGTATTCTCTTCTACTTTTGTCACAGCCTTTCTTCTTCATGTGCAGCTTTGTAAAATGTTGTGACACGTAATATGGTAAATGTCAAAAATAAAGGCTGAAATGAAAAGTGTGCATGGTGGGATGTTCCTCTGATCTGCTGGTGCACACATAAAGTTTTAAACTCAGTCAGGATTCTGAAGTGCATCTCTCTCTTTGTGCGCCTACGGTGGGGGTTCAGCTGGAGACGCTGTGAATGTGTGAGGAGTGTGTGGGCGTTTCAGTGAGACACATCTGCGTGAAGCAACACGAGGAGGTCCTGACAGATACGGGATGAGCCAGAGCCTGTCTCTCCCTCCTGCTCTGTCGTGCAGAGCCCCCTTCCACACGCCTGCCTACCCTCCTGGTTACTGTTACCCAACCTGAAGCTGTGTGTGTGTGTGTGTACATGTGTGTTTATGTAGTCAGGGGGTTAAAAGTGTAAAACCCTTCTGAAGCAAACATGTGTGACATGATTCTTGGGTCCAGTGAAAGATGGACGCTCGGAGATTAAAGGACGCGGGAAAGGGGGTGGCGGCTGCTTTACGGAGGTCAGAAACCAAAGTTTGGTTGATGAACGAGCGGGTCGGTGCGGCGTGGCCGTGAAGATGACAACAAGAACATCAACGAGACCAAACAATTTCCATTTTCTGTTGAATTTCATTGCTTTTGCCACCGTGTGCTTCAAGGTTAGCTGCCAAGTGGAGTATTTGTGTGTTGATCTGGGATGTTGGGGGGTGGGGGGGGGGGGGTGCTCCCAGTGGGATTGTATTCCGGTTGCTCAACCCTGACAGATAGCAGCCCACCGTGCTCGTCACATCAATTATTGAAGGGACGAGAAATTGATCGGCTCTAACGGGGAACGTTACCCTGCCTTCCTCAGCTCCTGCCCCCTGCTTTATCTGTCCTCCATCCTTTCCTCCTCCCTGTCAGACTCCCCGCTGCGCTTGTTTTCAGTCATCCTACCTGTTCCTGCCCCACTTCCACTTTCATTCCAGTCTGAATCTACTCCATTTAGTCTCTTGATCTGTCTCTGTTTTGCACACACTAAGAATTCATCTTCTTGATTCTTTTTTTTTTTTTTTTAACGTGTCCTGTCTGGCTGTGAAGCAAGCAGAATTGATGTCTGAATGCTGGTAACAAGCCTTACAGTTTTACTCTCAGGTGGAGCATCAAAGAGTCTGCTTTTAATGTCGCACCTGATATTTAAAACTTTATTGTTATTGTTTTTGAATGCTTTGTAATTTCGACCAGACACGGAGACAGAGGTGAAAGAGAAAGGAAAAGAGAAAAGGTGGGGAGAGAGGGGGTTAGGTGGGGGGGGGGATTCAACAAAAATAAACAATAATGAACAAGAGTCTGCTTCTAGACCTGCAAAATGAGACGAGAAAAAAGCAAAACATAACAAAAAAATGGGACACAACACCAATATAACAAAATCAAGCTATCACTGCGTCAACTTGATGAAGAAATATATAATCAATCATTGTTTAACTAAACAGTCACACGATAATATACCACAGTGCATTGAGTGCCCACCATAGTCTTAAGACATGTGTTGAACGTGCCCAAGCCCATACTTATGAGAGCACCATGTGAGCACCTGTGTGTGTACACGCGCTTGTTTATGTAAGGTTTATCTATAGGAGCGTCCAATAGAGAGTGTGAGGGACCACAGATCTGCCCCCCAAAGATGCGTAGGAGACGGGGGGGAGCTCCAAGTCCCAGAGATCCAGGCGCTGCCCCAGAACACAGGAACCCCAAGGAGCCTGCAACCAGAAAGGCCCCCGCCCCCCTCGAGAGGCACAGAGGATCGCCCCGGGGGGCCACAACCAGCAGCCGGCAGAGCCCCGGGAGATATCAGCGGCAAGTCCTCAGGCCTGCCCGCAGCCTCCCACCCCCTAGCCGGCCGAGTCCGGGACCCAGCGACCCGGGACCCAGGGGCGACCACCCCCGCCGGGGACCCAGCAGAGCCCAGGGACCCAGACCCAGACTAAGAATTCATCTTCTTGATTCTTTGGACAAACTCGTCACTGTTGAAGTTGTTTCATAGAGTCCCAACACAGCAGATTCTTCCTTTGTCTCAGACAGCACTCGTTCCTTTCCGCCCTCTTTTATCACCCCCCTCCCCAGGCGTACAAGCTAAAAAATCACGACTCACCTTTGATCGCTCTCCCATCAAGCTCATCGTGGAAAGTCAAGTGTTGAGTCTTTGCTGGGATACAATGCAACTTGCAGCCACGTGCTGCTAGCCAACACGGATGTTTGCGTCGCGAATGTGCGGCGCAAAGAGAAAGGAAGACTAATTTCAGCTCAATTCATCATAAGATTGCCCCGCATTTGTTGATAATTGCTTTTTTTCCGTTTAAAGGGATGACGCTTAAACCGTCAGCAGTGTAAACATGAGAGATGCAGCTGTTGCCGCAATTAACGTCTCACTTTTCCCTAATGAAAGGATTAATCCGCCAGCAAATCTCTCGGCTTCCTTTCAAATGCCAAGCCCCCCATTCAGCTCATTGCCAGTGGAAGAAAGGCGGCCCGCGGCGCTTCAGAAGGGACTATCTACAAACGGAGCCAAAAGTCGCATTCATCAGCACAGCCTGGTGTCACATCATCAGGGTCCCTTTACTGCTGTAGAACAAGACAGACCCTTAACCAACTGCTGTTTGACGATTTCCTGAGTGCAGCCTTTGCACTCTTCTGTTCTCGCAGCATGGCTCCTCCACAGAGCCACCTCCGTCACCACGCCTCCGAGAGCCACTTCTTCCCCGTCTGTCGAGAGCTCAGATCCTTGCTCTCAGCCCCTGAACACACACACCATAGCCTTTTGTCAGAATCCTTCAGATTGGTCCAAATGGAGTGCTCTGCTTTCCACCGGCATTTGAAAGTCACAAAGTGAATAGCTGCTGTCTCCTGCAGGATCAAGACGTGTCTGGGCAGCCAGGAGTGAATGACAGCAAACGGGGAACGGAGCGGAGCTCAGAGTAAATCTTTCAAACCATCGACTGGGGGTATCGATTAGCATTTTCCTGCAGCACAGAGACACAAGCACAGGTGTGGAGATGAACTTTTCTTGACCAGTGACCAAAGTACAGAGAAAAAACCGTAATTTTTGGATGATGAAAACACAAAAACCAAGACAGGAATAGAAGTTTAGACTACATGTCTTTCTGGCAGTCTCAGCAACAGCCTCAAAACCTGCAACAGAGTAGTTTGACAAAAGTTAAAAGTAATCCGATTACCACTGCTGCTCGCACCACTGGGTACAGACGCCATCTTTCAGAGAACAGACATGTGGCCTAATTTGTTAGCATAGTAATGCATCTGGCTGAAATGTCCCACCCAACCATGCACACGATTTTCCCAAGCAGGCAAACAAATCTATAGTGTCATCAAAGTTATTGCCGCTCCCATGTTGATGAACGCAACCATGAAAGGGGGACCCTTCCAGTCTCTTAGATTTGTTGCCCCGCCCACTCCTTTCAATCTGGGGTCAAAATTTGAGTCTGCTTTTTGCAGATATCGTTTTAAGAAATGTCCTTTTGGAGAAACAGAGGTTTGGTTTAATTAGATTGATGAGTTAATGGCTAGTCTGAACATAACCAAGTCTAAAGTGTAATCCTGCTGTCATAAAACTCTATAAACTTCATAGTGGTTCATGTAGATGCTGTTCTCGAAGCCTTTGAAGGGCACCAAAATCTGCAAAGTTGAAATGTTGCTCTGATAAGTTTGTTGGGATTGTAAATGCTGCCCTGCACCAAGTTTAACTGTAGCTGCAGGCTAACTAAAGCCTGATGCAGCTGACATTGTAGTTATGCACCATAACTTAAACTCAGGGCGCCACAAAAAGTCAAAACAAAGTTTGTTTATAGTTCTGATAAATGTTTTAAGTCCAGTCCCTGTTTGTTGTGGAACAGTAAGCTCTCTGCAGGCTTCAGCAGTGGCCCCGAACACACCGTTTCTGGTGTGCAAGCTGCTTTACACCATCATCGGCTTCGCACTATGATATTCCTGCAGAAGTATAATGGTATTCTTGCTGGAGGTGCCCCAAGCTGCGCTTAAAATGTAACTGTTAGCTCCGGCTGTTGCTGTCCTCAGTTGCAAAGTCTATTACAATAGGCCATGAGTAAATAAAATTGACAGAATTATTAAGGGGTTATTGGAAAGTGTTGTCACGAACCTCTACGATCTATTTTTTTTAGGAAGGCAGAAATTGACTTTGATGTAGCCTAGCAGTTAGCTCGTCAGTTTGGACTTACCTGTTTCTCCAAGCTGATGTTGCTCCAAGAGTTCAGCAGATATTCATAATCCACTTCAGAATGTCTGATTTACTACTTCAAAGCAAAACAAAACCCTTAGCCTTTCTGTTTCACATCCTCCTGTAAACTTTGTGACCGTCAGAATAGACACTCCACGTGTTGTTAACTACAGCACGGTCAACTGTGAGTCACCACAATCTGAATCTGTCTCATGGAGCATTTTAATGGTGCAGGATGACATAATCAAATATTTCTAATCATAGACATATCCTATTGTACAGGACCACCTGTGAAAATCCATGATGCACAGAAAGCCTGGAGACAGTTTTGGATGCATTTTATTTACCTGTTTAGTAGTGATGGGAATTCCGGCTCTTTTTAGAGAGCCGGTTCTTTTGGCTCAGCTCACCAGAAAGAGCCGGCTCTTTCGGCTCCCAAATGGCTCCTCAGATTTTCTGTTGCGTAGAGTACATTTATAACCAAAATAATGCAAAACTATATGTAAAATTATTTACTAAAGTAAAAAAAAAAATGCAATATATCAAATATTTATAATTTCTATGGATTTAATAACTGAACACTTTAAGAAATCGTCACTTTCCGACTGCTGGCGCTCATTTTCTCACCGTCTTCATCGCACTCTCCTCTCTATCTTGCTCGCCTTTTTCCTCCTCCTCATTCCCTCTCGTCTACCTCCACCCGCATGTGCTCTGTTGTGTGTCTGAGTCTGATCCTCCCTCTTCCCCGCCCCTACTGCTCTGTGTGTGGACAGTCTGGTCACACAGTTACACATGTTGACCAATCGCCTGTAGCGTTCTCCAAAGCAAGAGGGGAGGGGGGAGGGTAGGGGACGGCTCCCAATGATGAGCCGGCTCCCGTCGTTCACTTCAAAGAGCCGGCTCTTAGAGCTGGTTCGTTCACGACCGACACATCACTACTGTTTAGATCAGATCAGATGGTCAGAGTATGAGACAACGTGAAACTGAGAAGCAGAGAGGATATTAAACCTGTAAAGTTAGAGAAACACAAGGTCAATCTGATATGATGTCAGGAAGAAAGATATTTCCACCAACTGATAAAACAGCTGCAGATGTAGCCCTTTACATTCCAGGTTCATGGAACAGACAGGTGATACTCAAAAATTTGAATATGGTGCAAAAGTTTCCAGAAGTTCAACTTAGACTGAGAGACCATCTAAAGGCTCAGGATCCAGTTTGCTTTTGATTCATTAGCTGATTAGTCTAATTGGCTGATGTGTTGAATGCTGGGATTTCAGAAGCTGTAAGCCATAACCATCACAATAATAACAAATAAAACCTAGAAATGTTAGGATTTGCATGTTTTGTATATTATTTTCAACCTTTTAAGTAAAATTTCAGAAATACATTCACTTTTGCTAAATATTCAATTTTTTAGAGTTTCACCTGTAAGGTCTCCAGTTCCTACGATCCATTAAGCAAAAATGAAAATCCTCCTAAAAAAACGTTTATTTATTTATTTATTTTTACATTATTTAGGATCTTGCTCCTAGGGGTCCTTGTCTCTAAGCGCTCAGAATTTGTTTCAGTGTAATGGATGTTAAAGAGTTACGTTTTAATTAATGACCAGAGATATTAATGATCCATATCTATTATGGACCCCGTCTCTGGACACTGGGCTTTTTAAATCAGAAGAGTGGTTCTTTTTATTACAGGGAAATTTAATACACTTTGCGTGAACTGAGAGACAAGAGAAGAGAGAGAGACCTCCAAACGTTTAAGCAAAATTTATTATCTAAATGATTTTAAACAGTTTAACAGGACTAACTCTGTAGTGATGGATGCTGATGGAATGGATGTGAGGTGGAGTGTGTGTTGGTGCGATGTCAGTTCAGAACCTCCGTTCTGGAGAAGCGAGTCTGAGTGGGAGATGATGTTTTGCTGCTAACCGATCAATGTTTGAACCGTGGTCAGAAAACAACATGAGACGCTATCTGTGCCGCTCTACATTACCCGTCAGTGAGTCCTCCGTCTTAGATCAGGCTGCCGGGGTTCACGACCTTCCACTGGTACTGGAGCCGATGAAACAGCGTCCTCAGCACGACAAACCAGTCTTTGGATAGTCTCCAGGTAAAAAGCGGCAGGTGTTTCACAGCGTCAAAGGGACCCCCCTTTGGGTCCACGAGTTCAGCTTTGATTCTGAAGGAACCGTTGTTTTGTTGATTACGACAGGATTTCCCAGCTTGGCAGTTCTCAGCTTAAAAGTAAAAAGTACAGGTGGCCGGTCCGTACTTCACTTAGCGATGAACTTCAGGGGATCTTGAGAGCTGGCTGAATACTGAACTCAAAATGGCGTAGTTCTGTTTGATTAATCTTGATGTTTACGATTCTGGACGAGTCACAGCTGACAGATTAAATAAACACCACAGAGACTCTGCCACGCTTCAGAGTGAAGGTTCTGATTGGATTAGCGACCGGAATGTGTCATGATTATTTATCTTGTGTGTCAGGTGGCTAGTGGCTAGAATATGTCATTTACTTATTAAAACATTAATCATAACATTGTGATTTCACAGATCGGTCACATGGGTATTATTGACTGACAGTTGTTTTGATTAGCTTTACTAAAATAGAGTTCTTGGTTTAATAAATGAAAAGAAAAGAGTTCATTCTTCGTTCTTCTGTCTTCACTGCTGGAATGGAAACAGTTTAGGAGTGAATGCATGACCTTGAGGCTGTTTCATGCACACTGACGCTGTGTCAAAAAGAACAGCTGTTAGAGGGGAGAAATGGCTCCTTCATCACGTTACATCAGTAATTTCAAACGTTATGTGCTTGGTTGAAAAAATACTGAAACTGTGAAACCCAGGACATAAAAACAGACTTTTAGAAAATTTGGATAATTAAAATAATTCTTATAGAAGCTGTGAAAAAAATAAAAATGTCCCAATCAGAAGTTTAAAATGAGTGTTTTAAAAGGTGCCCGTCTGAAATGAACCTCGCTGAGTGCACTCTACGTGTGGGCTGGTCCTGCTCTGCTCTGCTCGGTGCCATTAGAGTCTTGATTGATTTTAAGAGCTCTGGATAAAGCAGCCATTATTAGACACAACGTAAAGCATCGTCAAGAGGCAGCTTTCTTTTTTACATTATTCTCTCGGTGGAGTAAGCCAGCGCAGAGCGCTCAGCTTTTGTAGACATGGAAACAAGAAATGTGTTGTGTTTAAATAAAACAAACACAAGCCGAACATACAGGCATTTATTTTTCTACATCTGCTTCTTATTTTAGGTTTTGTAAGAGCAACAACATGAGCTTTGATGCCATTCTATTTATTATGTATACCTACTAAAGTATCAAAGAACAACACAACGAAACATGTACAGTCAGGAGCATATAATAAATCCCTTTTAATCTAGCATCCACCTTCTAATCCAGATTTAGACCAAATGACTAAAAACATTAAAAAAATACACTTTTAACATTACACGCTTAGAGGGAAAAACATTTAACATCAATAATATAACCATACAGTCTATTTTAATTGTATATAACAGCCACGATTTCCTTTTTGATAGTCTTTTGTTTGCAGTCAGTTACTTAACATTTGTACATTTTTATGTCAAACTGCCTATCCTGTGAATGACCTCTGAAATATTTAGGCTGTGAACGGCTCCTAAATGAACCAGTGGTCGGTCGATGTGTAGCACAAAAAGGAATCTCTGGGCATTTTGTTGCTTGCAGCCTTGCAAGGACAGGTCACGCACGACACTTTGCGGCCAGTGGACGCACACCTGTTTACTACATCAATGGCAAATTTCTGCATACTATGTTTTACGGATGTTTCTCGAACAGTCGTGCAATGTCTGCGAAGCGTAGTCTGTAGCACTTAGCCCGCCACTGTAGTGAATGGGTGTGTTTACACCAGCTCTGAAGGGTCCCAGAAGCGTAGGTACGTGTCGCCCCACAGAATTTATGTTTCAAGTCTTATTTTTTATGAGCTTTGCTTCCAGCATGTCTCAAGCTCAGCAGTTCAAATCAGATGAAAACAGTGTAAAACCTCTGGGAACTTTCAAAATAAAAGTCACATGCAGATTTGCTTAACTGGTCTAAAAAATATGTCATTATCTGAACCCTCCGTAGTCGATGTAAACAGAAAATAAAGACCTTTTTGAATGCAGGCTGCTGTCTTTTTGTTGCTGGTAATTTTGCAAAACATAGTAGCATATTAGCCAGGGCACCAAACAAGCCCATTGTACCTTACTCTAACCTTATCCTCTTGTTATTTAACCTTCCCCTCACCCCTATCCTAACCGTACCCATCTTTCTAGCTAACACGTTAGTGATGTGTCGGTCGCTCTAAAAGCCGGCTTTATGAAGTGAACGGCGGGAGCCGCCTCGTCATTGGTTGGGTTTGGGCCGAGGCAACGCGAGGGAGAGGTTTCAACTATCAAGGTGGACGCTAAAAGCAGAGGGTATTTGTAACCTCCCCCTTGCCAGAGGGTATGTTCTAACGTTCCCCTTGGGCGGCAAATACGAAAATTCACAGTCAGAATGCATGGGAAATAGATGCTTGATCACAGTGAGAGTAACGTTTTAGGTAGCAAGAACGTTAAGGTGAGTTATAAATAGTAAAACGTTAAGGTTTAGGTGCGGTTAAATGAGCTGGTTCGGTGCCGCATCAGCGGACATCACATCGCGTCAGTTTTACACTGCAATGGGATCTGCAGTCAGCGAAGGGAAAAACCCCTTTTTGCACATAAGTGACGAAAAAGGGCACTTTTGGCGTCAGGGGTCTAACGCCGGAGACAAACCAGCCGCTGAAGCGCCGCGAAATTGGGACCGCCTTCATTCGGCGCCCTTGTTATCCTATTCTATAGACCACATGGGCCGCCAAAGCGGCCGCTCTCCAGCCCGCACCGTGCAGCGATCATTTCGGCGTCTGCTCTTTTTTTTTTGCGAGCCGCGGGTGAACCGCGTCAGTTCTGGCAGGAAGTCAAACCTAGACATAAGAGGCAGGCCGGTAAATTTAACTAAATAAAGCATTTCAAAATACAATTCCGCGATAGTCAAATGTGTTCGTAAACAGACACTGCATAAAAACACACACACACGCGCACACACGCGCACACACACACACACACACACACACACACACACACACACACACACACACACACACACACACACACACACACACACACACACACACACACACACACACACACACACACACACACAGCAAACTTGTGTGTGCGTGTGTGACCACGTGAAGGGGGTGTGGTTTGGGGTGTCTTTCAACCAGAGCAAACAGGACAAAGAGGCAGAACGTCGTAGGCCAGCTATTAACAACTGGCTCACACCATAGGTTCACACACACGTACAAACACACACACAAACAGCAAGGGGGAGGGGGGTGTTGAGGAAAAGAGCAGAGAAAAGGCGGAGAGGAAATGGAGGACATCAAGTGGTTAAAAGACAAACTACGAGGCGTGCCTTGACCGGAGCAGAGAAACAAGCGTCTGGTCTGAACTGAGGAGCAGCGAGCAGCGGCCGAATTTCGTGAGCGCTTTGCCTCCCGGCGCTTCAAGGCGCTTCGGCGGCCGGTGTGTCCCCGGCGTGACGTGGAGGGTGGCTGACCAAGCGTTTGTTTTTGATGCGCTGGGAGTGAAAATGTGTTGAAGAATTACAAGTTACATAATGGAAGTTACGTGTTACAAAAGAAGAATTACATGCTAAAAAAGTGAAAGTTACAGTTACAAAACATGTTACAGGTTACAAAGTTTGGCACAAGTTACATGTAATATTGTCCCAATCCTAGTTCCATAGGTAAACAGCTGGCTGCTACCTCTTCAACTTTAGGAAACTATATAAAAAATAATAATAACTATTTCAAGTCACGGACAACAAAAGACATTTGGACCTAGAAAACGGCAACCGGTGTATTGCGCCATCTTGTTTCCTCTTGCACCGCGGGCTCCAGCAGAAACGTATCAGGGGAGACACAGGAGGAGAGAGGTGAGTATCCCGTGTCCGTGTTTGTGTACAGAAACTAGCTTGTTTACAGATTCGCTATAACAGCCATAGTATTGCGTGAACTGCTGAAAGCACGTGTAATCTTTGAATATTCTGGTCATTAGAGCCCCTTCAGACACGCCATGAAAATCAGAAATGTTCGTGACTCTGTCCGTAAGACCTTTGTGTCTGAATACAAAAATCCGGATAACCTTTTCCGTAATTAAACCGGACGAAGCCCCTAGTAACAGGACCGGACTTGTCACGGACAGGGTGGCTGCTTCAGACTGGTGAGGTCGAGTTCCGGACAGGGAGGAGGAGGGGACCGGGGGACGCTGTGCGCACCTAGATAGCTCGCTCCTGTAGCATGTGGTGAACCATGGCAGCTCGCATCCTACGGTACCGTCTAGACGCGCGACGGAGAGCTTCACACCGCTTCCGTGAGTCCTTTAACCATTGAGCTTCATCATCCAGGTCTCTTATGAGTCTTCGTGTGCGCAGAATTATGCTTAACATAAGTCCGATCAGTGAGAGGAATTATATCTCTTCTTCGGCCATGTTTGACTGAATGGCTTTGTTTGGGTAAATGACGCATGTACGCCCGCCGCACTACGTTTACGCAATATCTGGGAACTTTTCCCTGCTGTGTGAAGGCAGCCGAAAGGACAAGTTCAGGTACAAAAGTGGTGTGTCTGAAAACACAGTTCTGGTTAAAAACCGGACTGAATTGTCCACAAATGTTCCAGAATGTCAGTCTGAAAAGGGCTTAGGTGACTTAGGAATGCTTTCGTTGCTGTTCCGCGTCTGAAACACTGCCGTTGGGAGGAAAGCTTCTGGGTAAAACACATCTATTCCTCTGTGAGACAGAAGTAGAGTTAAAAAGCAGTCAAAGTCCCAGATAAATCTTAAAAAATCCTTCTGATCGAGACAACTTTAAAATATTACGAGAAAGTTAGACTTCTTGGAATCATGAAGACGTTAGAGGTCATTTAAAACTTTTTCACAGCTCCGTATGTGTTTGCAAAGTTATTTCTGTCTTTCATATGAAGTTTTTTATAATGAGGTTGTTTTAGAGAACATTCTTAAGACAAAGCCTTTTGTTGTTATTTTGGCACGTCCACCACGCCACAACCTGAACCATTAAAACACATTTTCTAAATCAGAGTCACCAATTTTAGCACGTCATTTCGCCAGAACAAACTTTAAATAAATTCCAGGAAAAATGCCAAACCATCTCAGTCGAGAGCGGACCTCGGATCTGTGATTCACTGTTTAACTGATCCAATAAAAGCTGAGATTTGTTGGAGTTTACAACGCAGATAGATCAGGATTGTTTAACCTTGACAGAAGCACGAGAACAGACACAGGACAAAATGTGAGCTAGGAAGAGCCGATCACTTACCCGCCTCCTGAGAAAGAGCAGGCTCTTTAACATGTTTCTCCTTCTCTTTCTGCAAACAGAAATAATCACAAAAGGTGAGAATTTTCCTTGGTAAAAAACACAATTGAAGCCTTTTGAAATAGTGTTATTACTGATGTGGCTCCACTCTGTCTGCGGCAGCCAACCTTTAATTTAAGTGAATCGTTCCAGGATCAGCAGACTATTTTATTCCTTTCTATTCAATTTTCATACATCATTGAAACAGTCTTTGTGTTTCATTTACTGAAGTAAGCATTTACCTCTGCTGCTGATTTTCCACCACGGCAGCGACTTTTATCTGAGCTCTTTATTAATGTTTGCTCTGAGCTTGTGTCTGCCGGCGTGTGGTGGGTTGGTTCCGCCCTTCCGCCTCAGCTAGAAGTGTTTGTGTTGGGGGGGGGGGGGGGGGGGGGGGTTGTTATCAGCTGCTGTACGGATTCATAAACAGCAATCGTCTTGATCCCTGGCTTGCATAAATCTTTGTCGTTGCTAGTCCCGCGGTAGCTCTACCTATCTCTCCACAACCCATTCATTCGCTCTAATTTGGAGCTCCTCCACTGACCACAGCGGCCGTCAGCTCATCTTAAAGCCCCAGATTACACAACTGCCCTTCCTCCTTATCTCCACCACTTCATCTCTCATTCTCTGGCTCTCTGGTTGCTAATCCAAGTATATTATCTCTCAGCTTTAACTGTCTCCCAACTGTCTAATTCTTTCTCTCGCCGTCTGCCAACCCCCACTCACCCTCCTCACTTGCTCTCTCTCCCTCTCTCTCTCTCTCTCTCTCTCTGTTCCCTTGACTTTTACTTTGTGCTCCCTCTTCACGTTTTCACGTTTAAGGCTCCAGATTGAATTTATTGGGATGACAGGCGATCATCAGTAGAATCTGCAAAGCTTAATGGGTGCAAGCACGCACCCACACATGCACACTGGTTTCTGTAGTTCAGAGCAAAGCAGCACAAGCAGCAAGTCAACACACACACACACACACACACACACACACACACACACACACACACACACACACACACACACACACACACACACACACACACACACACACACACACACACACACACACACACACACACACACACACACATTCTCTTTCACAGCCGAGTGAGCACGCTCCCTACTTGCTCTGCTCTCTTTAGCTGCAGAGGAACGGGGAAGGAGACGAAGCTGCTGCCTTGGACTTCAGCTGTAGAAACTAATGACTGTCTGATTAGTTCATTAGTCTGGCACTTCATAGAGCGGCTGCTGGAGTCATAGCTGTTTACTTTTTTTCTAAACTGTAGCCTGACTCTACCCAGAGCAGGATTTAGTCATTTTAGGCCCCAAGGTGAAGCTCGGCCCTCCACCAAGTCGTTTACCCGCGTTCACTTAAAGCTCTGCTGTTCGTTCTTGTTTTTTTCTTCAGGAGCAAGATGTTTGGTTTCTATGACAGACAGAAACATTCATAGACCAAACTATGCATTTCAAATGAACTCTTTAATGCTTAAATTGAGTTTAAAACACCAAAGTTCAGATGTTCAAAAAGGCTTTGCTGCAATCAGCATTTAAATAGTCACAATTCCCTTCATTATGACAAATTATGTCACTTTTGCCCTTTGCGTGTGTTTGGGCTTGTAGAACATTGTCTGAAAAAGAGTTTGTCCTTGAATAAATGCCAGTTTGAGTGTAGTTGTTACTGCTTTTTGTTTTTATTTTATCAGCTTTATGCTAGAACTACATCAAGGTCTTCTCAGGTCTCAGAGATATCTGTGCAGATTTGTGACACTTGTCTGAGATGACGTACATACTGGATATATCTGAGATATTTTATGAGTCGGGTGTTTTTTTCATGCTCAAAATTCTTCTAGATGTGTCAAAAAGTTGCTTGTTTTGCTTTGTAAAATATAAAGTTATTAATGATTGATCAGGAGGGATCCACGGAGGCTTAGGGATTATTTTTGTTGTTGGATGTAAAAGGTAGCGTACCGTCATAAGCATCAGAGACAATAACTTAAATGTTTAAAAATAGAAGTTTTGTTAACTGTCAGTTTATTTAGCTGTGATTGGTGATTATATACTTAAACCTCTGAGTGTGGAGGTGTGGGACTTTCAGCTCCGTGTCCCTATATAGTGCACAGACTCTGACTGTGTGTGACATGTTCCCTTGCTCCCTTTAAAGTGCATATTTAGTGAGTCGTGTCTCTATGCAAAAGTAATAATAATAATAATAATACATTTTATTTAAAAGCGCCTTTCAGAACACCCAAGGTCACTTGACAGAAAATACTTCAGAAAATACATTAAAACAACAATAAAATGCAAAGAAGAAAAAAACAAAGAGAGAAACAGTTCAATAAAATCAGAGGTCATAGGCAGATTTAAACGTGTGTTTTGAGTCTGGTTTTGAAAAGGGTAAAACTGTCAATGTTCCTGATGTCTGGGGGGGAGTGAGTTCCAGAGACGAGGAGCAGAGCGGCTGAAAGCTCTGCTCCCCGTGGTAGTGAGACGGGCAGAAGGAACCGCAAGATGGATGGAAGAAGAAGATCTGAGAGAACGGGAGGGGGTGTTAATACTTATAAGGTCTGAGATATATGGAGGAGAGAGGTAATGGATGGCTTTGAAGGTATGGAGGAGAATTTTTAAGATGGACCTGAATTTAACTGGGAGCCAGTGAAGCTGCTGGAGAACCGGGGTGATGTGGTGAAAGGAAGGGGTTCTGGTGATAATACGGGCTGCTGAATTCTGGACCAGTTGCAGTTTATGAAGGAGTTTGTTGGGGAGACCATAAAGAATTGAATTGCAATAGTCGATACGGGAGGTGACGAGGCTGTGGACGAGAATGGCGGCAGTGTGAGGGGTAAGGGAAGGGCGCAGACGGTTTATGGAACGTAGATGGAAGTATGCTGACCGAATTATGTTATTAATGTGAGCTTGAAAAGAAAGTGAGTTGTCGAGAATGACACCCAGACTCTAGACTGGAGGGGAGGGGGAGACTATGGCGCTGTCAATAGTTAAGGAAAAGCTGTCAGATTTTGAGATGGTGGATTTAGTACCAACTAGAAGAAGTTCAGTTTTATTTCCCGTTGAGTTTGAGGAAATTAGAGGTGGACCATGATTTGATTTCTGAGAGACAGAGTGTAAGGGAGGATGGTGGGAGAGTTGAGTTGGGCTTACTGGAAATGTAGAGCTGGGTGTCATCCGCCAAGCAGTGAAACTGGATATTGAATTTGCGGAAGATTTTGCCGATAGGGAGGAGATAGACTATGAAGAGGAGAGACCCCAGGACAGAGCCCTGGGGCACACCTGACTTGACTGAGGAGGGTTTAGAGGAAAAGGATTTTAACTGGATGAACTGAGTGCGGCCAGTAAGGTAAGATTGAAACCAGCGGAGGGGGGTGTGAGTGATGCCTAAGGAAGAGAGTCTATTGAGGAGGATGGGATGAGAAATTGTGTCAAAGGCCGCACTCAGATCGAGGAGAATGACAATGGAGATTAAACCAGAATCAGCAGCAATGAGTAGGTCGTTAGTGATCTTGGTGAGAGCTGTTTCTGTGCTGTGGTGGGGACGGAAGCCAGACTGAAACTGTTCATAAAGGTTATTGCGGGTGAGATGGGAATGCAGCTGAGATGCAACAGTTTTCTCGAGGACTTTGGAAATGAAGGGAAGATGGGAAATGGGACGGAGATAATTGGAATCATTGGGATCTGAACCAGGTTTTTTTAGAATAGGGCTGACTGAAGCGGATTTGAATAGGGAGGGGACCGTACCAGAGGATAGTGAGGAATGAATAATGGCTGTTATAAAGGGGAGCAAGGAGGAAAGGTAATGTAATCTAATAGTAATACAAAAGCGCACTCTGTCCTAAACAAGAGAACATTTCAAACACAGCCTCTGTCTCCAAAAACCCACAACATGAAAACAGAATATAATAAATAACTTTCTAACCATGTAAAGCAGAAACACTGAACAGTTCTTTATGCGTCATATATGATTTTGCATTACAGCCATTCACCTGGAATACTATTAAGCTTAAATATACCAGCAGCTAAATGTTTCTAGTGCATCCAGGGGTCAAGTCTGGCAGGAATTTCTTCATTTATTCTGCCAAAGCTAAGTTATGAGAAACAAACTCAATCTAAAACTAGCTCTGCAGTCATCTGCCTTTCTCCAAGCTTATAGGCAAATCAGAGAACTATTTAATATTTTTACACAGAGACGCTTCAGAATGCCCCCCAAAAAGCTGTTTTAACCCCAAAGCACATCTTCTACTAAACAAACGTCTCTGCCAGCCAGCAGACAACGACTCATTCTGCTAAGCTGACTCTGCTGGATTACAAAAGGGCCGTTTCTGCCACTGCGGTGCCACTGAGGTGCTTTTAGTAGCAGAGGAGTGAAATTAACAAGGATGCAAAAATGCATTTCCAAAACCGGCCATGCATTTAAACTCTAAAGGAATCAGATCGATCCACTGGCTGATTTGTGATTAACTGTACGCTTAACTCCATCCTTGCTCAAGCGTGGAAAACAAAGTACTTTTCAGAGTTCTCCAAACGGCCGAGGGGTTTGAAGAGTGAGCTAAAATCCACTGCGAGGTTAGCTGTGCATCAAAGTGATTGAACTAAATGGATGTGAAGAGTCAAAAATGAATGAGAAGAGAGGAGGAAGATGGAGTGGAAGGCCTGGTGAACGGCGGAGGGGAGGGGGGTTTCCTAAATGAGAAGAGTAACCTGTGGAGGGTGATCGGAGCTGGCAGATTTATAGAGGGATAAATAGGCAGATGGGGTTGAGATGGGAGGAGGGCACTGATTTATGGAGATGGAGAGGTTTGGGGCGATGACGGACGGATGAGGTAAAGAGATTCACCAGAAACTTTCCCCCTCGCAGTCACTTTAAAGCTCACTTTTGTCTGTTTGCTCTTGCTCCTCCATCTCCCACCTTCACTCTCCCATCCTCCTCATCCTCACTGTCTTCTTCTCAGCCACCGCTGCACTCATGGGATATTTTTAATAGAATTAGGCTGTTCTTGTTATCTGTGGAGCGGGTAGCCGCCGAGTGAGGCGAGATTGAAACAGCGATTTCCAATTTGAGATTGTGTCACACACATCCACCCGTGCGCAGATAGCATCAACGAATCACCACCACCATCCCTCTCACTCACTTCACCCCTCATCTGCCTCACTCGCTCCTTCGGACGACTCTCGGCCGGATATTTTAGCTTTGCTCGGGCCTTCTGCACACGCAGGACAACATCTAAATGCATACATCCCTCTGTCGGCCCGGATTCCCCGGCTCCTCTTGACAGTTTATCTCCTTGTCTCTTTTGCTCTCATCTGGGTTGCGTACAGAGAACCTCCCTCTCTTTCTTCTCCTGCAGCCCTGACTCAGTTACTACCTCCAAACGCAGCTCCACATCCACAGCTTCCTCTCCATTTTTGCACTTCATGTCTTTCCCACTCCTCCCACACTCCTTTCTCCCTCCTCTCTCGATGCTCTCCTCCCAGACCACCTTTTGCTCGGCCTCCTCTTCTTATTTCATCTCGTCCAATGTCACCCCCCCCACCCCCCACCCCCCCCACACACACACTCTCTCTCCGGGAATATTTCTTCCCCCTTCATCTTTGATTCTCTTGCTCCTTCACCTCGTCCTTTCTTCTCCGCTGCCTGAAGGCGTTGGATCGCGTTGACTTATCTTGTCAGGTCCTTTGGATTTCTGTCTTACCTCCAGAGATACGGAGTCTGCATGTTCGTTCTGTGCAGTCTGTGCAAGTTTGTGCATTAGCTGGGGTTTGCTGGAGGAGATTGGTGTTTCTGCTGTGTGTGTGTGTGTGTGAGTGGGTGGGTGGATGTTGCTCAGGTCATATACTGGTTTCTATGGCCAGAGGGACTTTTCTCTTCACCTCGTTGCCGTTATTCCACCTTTTGAAATCACTCGACAGAAATATTGCCCTTCTTTTATCACTTCTTCCTCTTGCCAAGCCAGCAGATCAACCCTGGTTTCCTCTCTCCATTTAACAGAGTTCTTCTCCACGCCAGCATTCCTCAGATTGCATTAAATGCCAGATTTGCATCATTTTCAAAGTCAATCTCGATTCATTTCTGAAAGATAAATACAAATTTGTTTTGTTGCACCACTTGTGAGCTAAAGTTTGAAGTCAACTATAAATGTTTTAAAGTCTCACCATCTCTCTCTCCCTCCTTTAAAAAAAAAGTGGGATTCAGTTGAGACTATGATGTTGAGAATCAAACAAAATCCCAGAAGGACAGGTCTAAACTTTGTGCTGGCAAGCACTTGTGTGCATAAAAGAAGAGATGAAGGCTACTGGCGACGACAGCTTCGCAAAAACATTTTTAGTTATTTGAATTTTCCACACCAGGGTCAAAAATCTACAGATCTGCAACAGGTGGCATCAGATAGCTGCGCAGGCACAATTTGCACACCCACGGGCGCTGGCAGATGGATGTATATGAGCGCCATCATAAAAGGTGATATTCTTCTTGTGTTGTTCAGTACTTAGGGGTGTTATTAAATGGACCTCATTGTCAGTAAATGGCCCCTAAAGCTTGCCAGTGGATAAAAGGAGGTGACAGGAGGTTTTAACATGGGCTGTCAAGTGCCCACACGCTGCAGTGACCCAAAACACTTGTAGTTTTAATTCTTGCTCTGTAGGTTTAAACCTTACGACAAACTGCTTCATAATTTTGGCTGGGTGTGTGTGTTTGAATATCTGCGAGCTAAAGTAGTGTTCTACTCCAAGGACTGCTTGAGGCTTTTACTTAAACAGCAGGAGAGTCGAGAGGAGGTGTGACTGGGCGCACCGAGGATGAAACAGGACTCGGGGCTGCTTTTAGAGCTCCTCTTATGCTCCTGACCATGTGTGAGAGTGTGTGTTTGTCCTCTTCCTGGAAAAAAAGGGAATGTAAAGTCTTTTCTTTCCCCCCTTTTCAAAAATGTAGTTTCCTTGTGATGTTAAAAGCCCGCGAGAAAGCAGCAAGATGAAATAATGGTCAAGGGCTTTGGAGGGACTAGTGCTGTCAAGGCCACATTTCATTTATTTATTCAACTCCTCAGTTACATTTAGAAGAAATACATCAAAGTCAGGCAAAGTGGTTTTGTTTGCAGGAGTATGGCCTGAGTAACTTCCTGTATCTTGAGTTTTGGAATGTTTACTAATAGATTCAAAATGATGAACTAATAGATTCAAAATGATGAACGATTGCTAGTTATGACCCATGTTATGACCCTGTGGGTCATAACATGGGTCATAACTAGCAATCGTTAGTTAAGTCTTGTTAAAAACAAAAAGCTCTCAATCATAAGTCAGCGCTTGCAGTTCCTGCCTTTACATTACAGCCTCGTAGAACTTCCCCAAGCGTTCCAACGCCCCGCCCTTCGGACAGAAGACATTACAGACACGGGTCGTCAACGCTGGCCCAAGTACCGTTCCTGTCCTAAGTCATCATAGCAAGTCCGCTGAAAGTTCCCAGATGTGTTCTTGCTCTGCCCACTGCATCAAGGATGCATTGAAGCATCCTTCCGTTGACTTATAAATGGTAAAATGGTAAATGGCCTGTATTTGATATAGCGCCTTCTAGAGTCCTGGAACCCCCCAAGGTGCTTTACAACACAATCAGTCATTCACCCATTCACACACACATTCACACGCTGGTGGGGATGAGCTACGATGTAGCCACAGCTGCCCTGGGGCGCACTGACAGAGGCGAGGCTGCCGAGCACAGGCGCCACCCGTCCCTTCGACCACCACCAGCAGGCAACGTGGGTTAAGTGTCTTGCCCAAGGACACAATGTCAGCGACAGACTGAGCGGGGTTCGAACCTGCAACCTTCCGATTACGGGGCGAGCACTTAACTCCTGTGCCACCGTCGCCCCATAACAGAAAGCTATCCCATAATGCAATATGTCACAAACCATTACACCCCAACTGGAAAACTCCTAATTGTAGTGTATGAAATACATATAATGAAGTCTAAATAAATAAATAAAAAGTTGTTTTTGTTGTAGATAATTGTGTGTAACCTGTAAAATGTGCTGTGTTGTTTTTTTCTTAACAATCCTCCAAAATGCTAATTAGCTATCCTCTATCAAAATAAAAGCAGTGTTGCTTTAAATAGCTCTGTTTGATGAAAATAAATCTATTTTTCCTCATTTACCAGCCAGAAAAGCTGGTATTTTATCAGTTTTGAGCAAATGTGGACTAAATATTGTACAAATCATATGTGTTAATTGTAATTTAGACTTTCATTTTTATTTCAGGTAATTTTTTTAAACCGTAGCACAAAGATGCGCCTGATGTATGACGTAAAGGAGTACGGTTCTGTTCCAAATGCTGTCCTCGTCCTCCCGAACTCAGTGGAACAGGCTTTCTGCTGTACTTGCTGAACTTGCACGACACATACCGGTACTCGTCGAATATGCAAGAACACACTAGCGTACTGAAAAATGGCCAATAACTCAGACTTAATGCAGAACGTAACGTAATTTAGTAGGAAATCTGACGTTGTTAGACATCTCCATGAGTGGACAATAATTAGGTCAAAGTAAACATCCAAACAAAGACGTGCACCTCTAAGCAGCAACAGCTACAGGCTCTGGTAACAACACAGAGTGTGAGCAGTGAAGGAGTGAATGATGAGCTTCCAATGAGAGTGATTTGATGATTTGGTCATTTGTCCACAGATATTTTACCCTCCACCCCTTTGTCTGTCTCTCCTACCTCCCCACTGTGGCAATCCATTCCCTCTGAAAGTGACTCTATAGCCCCATTCCCACCTGTACCGGGTCGGCCCGGGCCGGGTAGCGTAGGTTGTTTACATATCTGGGTGGCCTGGAATTTTCCCGGGCCAACCAAGGCTCATTCTCGGCCCTCTTCCCGAGGGGTACTGCTTCAGGCCGACCAGGGCCAACACATCCACTGCTGACAAGAAATTCACACCTTCCATTAGAGCAAGCCTCTGATTGGTGGGTAGAGTCAGCCCATTCACACCTTCCATTAGAGCAAGCCTCTGATTGGTGGGTAGAATCAGCCCACATGGGCTTAAGACAAGGATGTGTGGAAACAACCGGGCCAGACTGGGGCCGACTGGGGCTACCCGGCCCGGGCCGACCCGGTACAGATGGGAATGGGGCTTATAAAAGGTTGATGGCTCTTTGGCGGGGTTTCAGAGCATCGGATCAATCGCAGGCTGGCTGAGAGCAGCGCCAAGGTACGGCCAGGTGCACGGGAGTAGAAGCCCACAGACCAGACAGAGATGCTTCTGAAGCCATTGCCAGCTCGCGATCTTTATGTGTCCGAAGACAGGAAATGGACAGCTGTTACATTTTCACCCATGGGCTTCACTGCAGTTTTGAAGCTCACTAAACTGCCGAGATGCATAGAAATCCTCGGCGAGGCGGAGGAAATAGAAAAACTGATGAAAATTCACAGCTCAAATGTTAAATACGTATCGCAACATTCAGGGTTAAAAGGACAACAAATCTCCACTTTAAGCTCCACAACATTCCCTCGGCAGTCCTCTGTTCTCCTGCCAGGTCTTATTGCTGAAAACATGCTCTCTGAAATCTTTGTTTGCATTCAGAGTGCACATTCTGGCTCCTATAATTACTCTACCTCTTCTGTTCAGCTCACTGCTCCTGAACAAAGTAGCGGTAAAAAAAAGAACCCATTTTTATTGTGACAAAGGAGGACGCTGAGGCTTGCAGCTGTTTCCACTGAAGTAAAGACACAGGGACACGCGGGGAAGTCAGGCTGCGCTCATGCTGAATCTTGTGCGTCTCTCACCAACGCCGTATAGTTACCAGCGATCTATCCACGCCACCTGGCTCCATCCCGGTTCATGCTGAGCCTCCCAGGGGAGGACCTCCAACCCAGATCAGCTGCTTTCCTTCCCTAAAGCAGCCCTGGCTCGGCCCCAGTGTGCAGCCAGTTTGGCTTTTAGGGAGAGCCACGAGATACGGAGTATGGATGGATAATTATGCAGGGGTAAAGCCCACCTTGAGGTGCAATGTGTGGCATTGGGAAAGGGGAGTAAAGGCTCCCTAAAGGGATGGAAAAGGGAGTGGAGCCAAATCAGTCAGCCAAGCCTGTTTCCACACCGAGTCCGCACACCCCGGGGTCTGTCATGCGACCAAACCATGGAATCAAGGACAAGGAATAGAAGAGAACCCCACCTCCCTGCCTCCCTCTGCAGACTTTTCCCCATTAGAGACACAATATCCAAACTAGGAAACTTTATTCTTGCATCATGTGGAGTATCTTCAGCAGTATAAATGGTCGAACTGTCAGCAGGTCATGTTAAAGTGTGAACGTCATGAATATTCATCAGTGACTGAGCAGCAGTGTGGAGGAGAAGCAGTGCAGGAGCTCAAAAGGACGTTGTGATTTCCTTTTTTTCCCTTTCTGTGTCAGAACGTTTGCTTCTCTGCCGTTGGAAAAGCACTCGACTATCAGTGGAAACTCTAAAACCAACCGCTGCCATGAGGACTCTTTGTCCTGGACTTTCAGAGACCAGATTAGTGGCTTTGAGAAGCTCTGTTGTTTCTCACAGGCCCACGGAGATAAAACACAGGCTTTTAGTCCATTTTCACAGAACCAGATGATGCTTTGCTTCCCGCTGGTGACCCCCCCCCCCCCCCCCCCCCCCCCAAAGGAGCTGGATTGTGACCCAGCATGCCAGGCCTCCAGGCCTCTCCTCTCTTCTAACTTCCTCTGAGCGTGCTCTTCGCCCATCTCTCCATCTCCCTGAGTCCTTATCATAAAAACACAGAGCACCGTATTTTAATCGTGCCCTCGAATAGAAGACACTTTTTTCCAATTAATGGAACTGCCGCTGTGATGCTGGAGCCGCAATGCGCAGTCAGCCAGATAAGCCTTTTCCGCTGTGCGATGTATGACCGCCTCACGAGTTTTGAATGAGAACATGATGGCTTTTTGAAATGGAGAAATCCGTGGTGAATGAACGTTTGTCGGTGAGGCAGCAACGTGGTGAAAGTGAGCGAGCGATGCTCCACTGAAGCTGCTGATCGGTAGATGTCCCCGGTCAGCTCTCAGCAGAACTGTGAACGTGAAGTCTTACCAAAACAGGTCGAGCACACCTGGGATAAATCATAAAGAATCAGAGGCTGCTTTCATCAGATTGGGCCAAATGTTATCAGAAGCTATTGACCGGTCACACTGCGGCCATGCTTTAGATGGGAGTTCTTTTCCGCTATGGGGTTTTAATGCCTCCAAGTTTGAATCTTTAAATGAACTTTGGAAATAAAGGCTTTTTTACACACTTTGTTACTATAACTGTGTCTTGTTTGAGCTTAGATTGGTACTTTAAGCTGAAAAACAGGAATTGTCTGCTACTGAAAAGTGATATTGGTTTGTTTGCCAAGGATTTTAACGCAACTTTCAGACGGACAACTCTTGTGCAAATCTGCAACATCGAGACGACGGTGTCTCAGGGGTTAGGAGTTTACTCTATAATTGGTGGGTTGTGGATTCGAATGCAGTCATGCCAGCCGTTGTGTCCTTGGGCAAGGCACTTCACCATCCTTGCCTGCTGGTGATGGTCAGAGGGGTTGGTGGCGCCTCTGCTTGGCCGCCTCGCCTCTGTCAGTGTGCCCCAGGGCAGCTGTGGGTAATTTGCACGCCTGCTGCCTCCCTTGGATGTGGTAGCCGTTTCTCAGGCTCCCCCTCCGGAATCGAACCCTGATTCCCCATTACCCGTGGTCACCATGGTAGGCACATAAAGTACCATCAAAAGTTGACATTCGGCAGACATTCGAATGAGACGTCGCTGCCACGGAGGGCCAGCGATAGTTCATCACCACCAGGGTGTGAATGTGAATGGATGAACGATTCATTGTAGTTTGAGTCCTCTGACTCAGAAAGGCGCTATACTAGTGCAGGTCATTTATCGCTTATTATAACTTTCAACCCATTCAAGATGGCCTCTTCAGCCAAATGCCCTCAGCCAACCTAAAAATAGCTCCAACTGAGTCATGATAGGGTGTAGAGGTACCATGGACGTGATTTTCACTTTAGAAAGGGGGGGGGGGGGGACACGGGGGGGGGGGGGGGATCTTTACAATATGTTCTAATGGGAAACAGGCTTCAACACAAACGGTTGTTTTCTGCTTGGTCCTAGAGCTCAACCAGTGTCAATTGAATATAGCGTAATATTGTTTTTGGATGGTAAAAGTGCAAGAGTCATAACTTGACTTTGGAAAAAGTGGGGGGGACATGTCCCCCCTGTCCCCCCCCAAAATTACGTCCATGAGAGGTACCAACATTTGACTCCAATTCAAGACAACCACCAAAAACATCACAATAATTTAGTATATATGTGTTTTGTTACTGATTGAGCATTAAATATAAAAACATGCCTAGTAGGTTAGGGTATTGCATCATGCTGGCTTTAGCAGCTCATGTGTCGGTGATATATCACATAGTTGGCAGTGTATTGATCAGCCCCAGACCAGAGATGGACATCGTTATTGGCGTATACCTTTATGCACATCATTGCACAAATCCTTTGAATGCAGCATTGGTAAAAAAGGTGTTCAGTTTTTTTCACCTGTGTGTGTGTGTGTGTGTGTGTGTGTGTGTGTGTGTGTGTGTGTGTGTGTGTGTGTGTGTGTGTGTATGTGTGCACACTCCGTCAACAGCATGGCACTATAAAAGATGCCGCAGCGCTCGCTGAAACTCGAGTTCTTCTTTTCCCTCGTATAGAAACTCTCCCTCCCACTTCATCAATCAGCCTGACACCAATCAGCGTGAATCTGCTGTGCGTAACGTGTTTACGAAACAGAATCACTTTCTGGTGCCCCACCAGTCCCAGGAATATGTTATGCATTTTCCACCTGGCTCTCCTCAAAAACACACTCCCTCGAACAGAATTAAGATGGAATTGGCTTCTCTCCCGCACTGACTGGGAAGGTTGAACGGGCGTATTAACCAGAGGTAATTGAATGTAGAAGCAACAGCTCACAGTTTGGCATGGGAATTAACCCTTGCACGGATGCTCTTTCATCCAAACTTGGGTAAAGAAGGCAATAACGTTTTCTTTGATGTTTTGCCCTGGTAGAGTGTGGGGCCTGTGAGACCATCTCGGTTTGACTCAGCTCGTTGCTGTTTTATCATGAGTGACAGGCAGGGAGAGGAAAGAAAAAACCCTGACACCTTTGCACGTGAGCAGTGAAGCTGTCTTATTACTTAGGAAGCCAACTGGGTGCTCACTGAAGTTCTTTTGTGAAAACTACAGAAAAAAACGATGTTTTATTTTTCTCCTCTGCATGTTTCACACATGCGAGGGAGACCCAAGGCTCTACAGGATTTAGACGATGATGTAGGACAAAAAAAAAAGCAAAAGCTTGAGGTAATCTCCACTTCTCTGTGATGATGAGGCACGCTCATGTTTGACAGCAGAT